>NC_087309.1:29018336-29318336 GCF_015220805.1 Pogoniulus pusillus
ACTCTCTGGGCTGAAGGATGCTGTCCTCTTGCATAAGCCAGTGTGCTGCCTGCAGCTGGGTGTCCTATGGCTGCTTAGGAGCAGATGGTGACCATGGTCTCATTCCTGCACCGTGCTTGCTCTGAGGAGTCTGAGTCATTTTTGGAGATGAAGCCTGGGACGTGAGCAACCTTGCTGGGTATCGCCTGGGTAAGCTGAGATTAGGAGGCAGCTGTCTGCTGTCTACAGTAAAGCCTGCTCAGTGTTGGTTCTGGGCTGGTGGGACTAGATGGCTGCTGTTTTCAAGCCTGCTCACTCTAGCTGGTGATAGCAACCTTAAAGCTATGTTTCATCCAGATCATCTGTGAGGGGATTTAGGTCCCATTTTGCTTTGGGTTATCTTTGGAGGTTAGGTACAAGTTTAAGATGCTTCTGTCTTAACGTGATCCTTCCTGAGGGACCCCCTCAGAGGGCAGCCTCAGAAGTGCCAGCACCTGCCTTCATACTGAGAGACTTCAGCATTGCTGGAAAAGGCCAAGTTGGTGGGAGGAGTCCTTCCACTGGAGCTGGAGCTGGAGCTCATGGAGCTAGGGCTAGCTGCAGGGCTGTTCTGCTCCTCGGTAGCACTGGAGAGCAGTAGCTTCTGGGCCTTCTCACTGCAATGGTGCATAGTGACGCTGACAACACCAGGAACCACTGCTTTTGTATGTTCCCTGAGAGCAGTCTAGCACCTGGACCATGATCTCTGCATCAGGAACACAGAGGCACAGTATTTGCAGGGTGCTGCACATTGTAGTATTCAGCCTCCACCAGTGGGCTCCATATATTTTGGTCATCTCCTTATGCAGCCAGAGCAGCACAGGATCAAGGAGATGCTCTTCTCTTTGGAAAAGTTCTGCCCAGAGCTGGGGCAGGAGGCCACCCATGGCCTCTGCCCACACAGCCACCTGCTCATCTAGGGACAGTATTTCCTGAGGAGATGGAGCAAGTGCCACAGGGTGATGATGTCTGATTTCAAGCGGATGGGCAGGAACTACATGTCCTGGTTTGCTGATATATCCGATGTTTGTGAGAACAATCTGCAGATAGTTGTCTTCTGCCTGCACATAAAACCTAATAATCTCTATTGATCCTCTGCAAATTTGGTGTTCTGGATTGATGTCTGACCAACGTGCAATGCAGCCCAGGCAGAACTGGTGGCCACTAAGCAGTGCATAAGTAACGTTATCTCAAGTACTGTGCAGATGGGGCAGGTTCACTGAGTCTGCATGGCTATGTTTGTGCTCTGCAGTGGGTTAGGAATAACTGAGGATGAGGACCTGCTCCCCTTTCCTGGTGCCTGCCACCAAAGAGTTTTGTGTGCTGTGAAATGGAGAGAGGCCATAGCCAATTGCTGTGCCATGGAAGGAAGAAAGCAGTGCCGAGGTCACTTAAGTAGGATCCTCCCAGCTCCTCAAGCCCCATAACCTGCCCCATCACAAGTAACAAGGAGTGTTACAGTAGTTGATGATGCCACAATCCACTGCTCGGCCATGACATTGTCGAGCATATGGTGACATCACAAGGAACCATCCACCCATTCTCAAAGATAGTTTTAGAATAAAGTACAGGAAAAACTGCATGGCTCTGAGGACCAGGTGGATAGAAAATGGACTGAGTAGATCAAAGTGTAAAATAACCAACAGAATAATTTCTGCTCTACATTGAGAAATCTAAACCTGGACATGACAGTAGAGAACGTAACTATGAAGACATGTATTAAGAAGAAAGCTTTTGTATCTTAGGAAGAAATTTGGTACTTAACAAACTGAACTTTCACAGTAAAAATATTCTGATACTCTTATTAAAGTTTTTTCTCAGAAATTAAAGGATTTTTCTGTATGAACTGATTTAATTTTGCAGTGGTACTTTATCATGTGAAATGTAACTGTCAAGAGTTAGGCTTGGCCTGACCACTACATGAGTGACCTCATGTCTCTTCCCAAATGTGAAAAGAAAAGGAGTAAGAAAGAGAGACTTATAAATTGGAAAGAAAAAGAGCTTTGGAGAAAATAACACTAGTAAAACACACAGAAATCCATACAAAACCAATATTGAACTCAACCCCACGATGAATACTTCCCTCATCACCACTGGTGCTGTAGTAGGCCTCAGGGAAGTTTCAGACTCAGCAACAGACAGGAAGCAGATTCAAGAGGTGGGTTCCAGAGTTGAATTCAGGAATATGTGGATCAGGATTGAAGGCAGAACAGACAGAGTCCTCCTTGAACACCAGCCATGGAAGAAGGCAGCTTAACCTTCATGATCCTTCAGCTTTATACTGAATATGATGTATAAGGAATGGAGTCTCTTGTTGGTCAGTTGAGGATCACCTGTCCTGTCTTCTCCTCCCTGCAGATGCAGCTCTTTGCTCTGCACTCTGAACACAGCACAAGAGATTTAGCAGTGACCTTGGTCTGCATAGCAATCCTTGGTGCTCACTAGAAACACGGAGTGTTATCACTGCCAGGAGCAGACACTTTCAGCAAAAACAAGCTGTTCATTTTTGAAAGTGCAGTTACTTAGGTGAGACAGAGCTGAATAGTAGAAGCACTGAACAGAATTAGTGCTGTTGTAGCTCAAACCAGGACAGTAACATAAAACACTTAAACCCAGAAAGCTAAATAATATGCAGACTGGAACATCAATATATGTGACTTTTAAATAGTTTCCCCATCACTCTTGACAGAAACAGAACTACTGTTTTGATGAACAAAGTCCTTTGGTGTGTGAGGGATTTACTAGGAAATGTCATACATTTTGCATCTCTTGCCCTTGTTCTTGTGGAAGACTTCAGCTTCCCAGATGTCTGTTGGAAATACAACAAAGCAGAGAGGGAACAGTGATAGAGGTTCCCAGACTGTGTTTAAAAATAACTTGCTTATGCAACTGGTGAGTGAAACTACTACTCTCTTCTTAAAGAAGCGTAGAGTAGGGGGCAACACAATGGCCACCCTGGAATTTCAAAAGGCAGAGAGCTGTTTGGGAGGCTTGATAGAGTCCTTTGGGAGGCAGTGCTGAAGCACAAAGGAGTCCAGGAAGGCAGGATACTCTTCAAGGGAAGGACTCTTAAATGGGGCAGGAGCAGGCCATCCCTGTAAATGAGGTGATGACAAGACCTGCCTGCCTAAATAGAGAGCTCTGTCCTCTACCCAGGGTAAAAAGGAGAGTGTGTGGCCTTCAGAAGAAGGAGCAGGCCACGCATTCTGATTATAAAGATGTTCTGAGACTATGTAGGGAGAAAGTTAGAAAGTCCAAAGCCTAGCCAGAAATTAACCTGGCTAGTGCTGCAATAGACAAGAAACCTTCCTACGAACTGATTAGCAGCAAAAGAAGGATCAGGGACAGCCTCCATCCTCCATTAGATGCAGGAGGAAACATGGTAAGTAAAGATAAGGAAAAGGCCGAGGTGCTTAATGCCATCTCACCTTTGCCTCAGTCTTTAGAAATAGGACCAGCTGTACTCTAGGAGTTCAGCCTCCTGAACTAGAAGATGGGGACTGGGAACAGAATGATGTGTCTCACAATCCAAGAAGAGGTGGTTAGCAACCTGCTGCACCGCATAGATGCAAGCAAGTTTATAGGACCACATGGAGCCCACACAAGGTTTCTGAATGAGCTAGTGGAAGTACTCACCAAACCACTTTTCATCATTTTTCAGCAGTTATGACTGAGGTCACAGCAGACTGGAAGTTAGCAAATCACAGAATTGCCCATCTTTACCCAGATGTGACACCCCTCTTCAAGAATGGCCAGAGGGAGGGGAAGTGGTAATCTATGAGTTGGTCAGTTTAACTTCAGTGCTGGGAAAGCTGATGGAGCAAATGATCCTGAGTACCATCATGCAACAGATGCAGGACAAATGGACACACAGATGATCAGGCCTGGTCAGTGTGGGTTTGTGAAAGACAGATCATGCTTGATAAACCTGTGAGTAGGCAGTGAATTTAGTATAAGTTTTATTTGTAATAAGAAAAAAAAGTCTGAATATGAACACATTTAATACTCCAAATTTCAGAAAAGCAGAGGTGGGATTAATATTTCACTGCAATACACAGTAGTGCCTTAGCTCTTCATTCGAAAAGACAATGGAATTCAAATTGGGTTGTAAGTGATTTTACAAAGTATCTTCAATTTTCAATATTATTTTTTAATCACAGAAACAAAAGAATATTTTTAGTTTTCTCTATTTCCCTGTTGTCTGAAGGTGATATGACTGGAGACAGCTCCACAATGCATGTGTGGAGATGAACAGAATAGAATAGAATACAATAGTTCAGTAGGAAGGGGCCTACAAGGATCATTTACTCCAGCTGCCTGACCACCTCTGCAGCTGCAGAGGGGAAAGAACTATTGAAGCTGCGGTCAATGTTCAGCCTCAGGAAGGAAACCAATGTCACATCATTTTAGGTTTAATTCTCACCTCCCAGAATCTCACAGAGTTTTGCTAAGTTTTTATCCAGCAACTCTGGAAAAATTCTCAGTGATGTCCAGGGTTATCCAGGGTTAACAGATCTCTTTTGTACAATTTCTGGAAAATACTGTCTCTCAAAAGTGAGTGGCGGACAGTTAACCTCCTCTTGCCTTGCATTCTGTCATTTCTTCTGGTGACTTCCCTTCCCAAGTGACCACCTCTGTGTGCACCTTAGCAAGCAAAAAGCCCTTCTCTATCTCTTTTCTACATACAGGCTGGCAAGCAGAGCACTGCCAGAGCTTGATCAGTCTCCAGTGCCCAGGTTACTGATAAAGCCATAGTTCATGTGAATGATTATCTAAAATAACCTGATGCTGACAGAACTTTACATGAGATGATGCTTCTAACTTTACATGAGAAACTGACATATTGGTAGTTAATCACAGATTATATGTGTGCCAAATTAAATAAATTTATGTTCTTTTAATTTTTATTGTTTTTCCAGGTAAACGCCGATTTCCAAAACAAAAAGAGAACTGTGGTTCCTTGAGTTAGGTATATTCAGACAAAGAACAGCATTAAATTTTCCACCTACAAGACACTACTAAAAAAACAAAAAAAACCAACAAACCAAAAATGGTGAGATGGCCTTTTGAGAACTATGCTTCTGAAAAGCTGTCCTTAAGTTCAATTATACTTTCAAACTTCTGTGTTATGATTAAAATTGGTCTGGTCATTTTGGTTAAAATTGCTAACTTGCACTTCAGATGTCACTGATTTTCCCCTCGTGCAGCAGATAAAAAGTATTTTACAATGCTTTGTGTTGAAAATCACAATATAAAGGTATTTCTTAATTCCGCTATTTTCATTCAGTGAAAGCCATTTTAATTCACGTGGGATTAATTTTAACCCCCCTTGGGTGTAACAAAAGGAAAAAATCAATGTCTTCCCATCATATTTTATTGCTTAAGTGTTATATCTAAGACACTTAAGAATGTGTTTGAAAGATTTTTTAAGACTCCTACTGAAAGCAACAACAGCAGCAGCAATAAAACAACAAAAGAGCCTCACTTAAGAGAGTGCAAAGGGGTTTAAGTTAATTCCATTTTCTGTATTGGGGGTGCAATATCATGCTTTAAAAACGCTAACCTCAAATCAAGATTGGGTTAGATGAAATTTTAATTTGTTATAAAAACTGTAATTACCCATGCTGGTACATAATAACCTTAGAACAGACAGTGCCACCTCAGATACCTTTCCCCACCTGTCCTTCACCATGTGTCTCATAACAACATGTAAAATTTCTTTTAAAGAATGTCTGCAAACAAATACACACTTGGAAGGAATGTCTTCAGTGAAGCACAGTTCTCCATGCCACTGTAGCTTTTCAGGGGGCATCAAACCAGCTGTTTTCTTCAGCCAGTGGAAATCTGTTCTGAGGGAGTGCTGTGACCAGCCATGGGGCTCTGATGATCCCAAAAAAAGTGATGTTTGGATGCAGAAAGGATGTGCTCTGAAGCCCCTCTGCCCTGTACCTTAGACAGGACATGGTTTGGCCATATAGCCTGTGGTGATTGGTTAGCAGGACTAGTCACCCTAGCTTGCTTGCTGACAAACTTCCTTGACCAGGGGGCTGCAGGGGCCTCTGTGTCCCCTTGAATGCAGAGAGAGGCAATGCAGGGAGCAGCATGGTTGCTCCGGGTGAGCACAGGCACCAGCAGTGCTTATTAGGCATGTTCTCCTCTTCAAAGGCACTGGTGTTAACAACTCTGCTGCTGAAAAGGGTGGACACCATGATGGCTAATGCACTGCCATTGCATTATCTAGGGCTGCTTGAAACTTCTTAAAATGGCTGAGATTCCCTGGCCGTTCCGAAGGCACTCCACCACCCTCCTCTTGTCTGCCTTGCTATAAGGCACGGAAGAAGGGGCCTCAGCTGGAGAGAAGGGCCTGCAGCTCCCCCTCAGGCCTGTCTCAGGCCATTAGCTCTTGGAGGTTCTGCCAAGCGCAGCCCACTGCTCTGTGGGCATTGTACCCTAAGCAGTCTGCAGTGAGAATAGTGCTGGGGTGAAGCAGGGCTGGGCTGAGAGCTGGGGCAGAGCAGGCATGGAAGATGAGGGTGGGTTGCTGGTCCTGGTTTTGGACAGCCTGCTGAATCAGCTGATGCCTGTCCAAGACCATGCTGACATCATGCCAGCTTCATAATGCAAGTGCTGGCTGGAGCCTGGGGGTCATGGTGCCTGGGATTCACACTGTAACCTCAGATGCTTCCTGGCAATTACTCTCTCTGAGAAGGAGAGAATGGGAAGGAAACTAGGGACAACTGGGGAATCGAGAGCCCAGCTGAAGTGCATCTACACCAATGCACGCAGCTTGGGTAACAAGCAGGAGGAATTGGAAGTCCTGGTCCACCAGGGTGACTATGATATAGTTGCCATTTCAGAAACTTGGTGGAACGACAGGCATGACTGGGCTGCTATACTGGGGGGATATAATCTCTTCAGGAGAGATAGGCAAGGGAGAAGAGGAGGAGGGGTGGCTCTGTATATTAGGGAGTCACTCTATGCCACTGAGCTTGAGGTGAGGGATGAAGGGGTTGAGAGCTTGTGGGTTAAAATCAGAGGGAGGACTAATAAATCTGACATCTTGGTTGGAGTCTGTTACAGACCACCCAACCAGGATGAAGAAACAGACGAGATATTTTACAAACAGCTGGAGGCTGTCTCAAGATCAGATCTTGTCCTTGTGGGCGACTTTAACCTGCCAGATATCTGCTGGGAACTTAATTCAGCAGAGAGGAGGCAGTCCAGGAGATTTCTAGAGTGCATGGAGGACAGCTTCATGATGCAGCTGTTAAGTGAGCCTACTAGGGGTCAAGCTCAGCTTGACCTGCTGCTGTCCAACAGAGAAGGGCTGGTAGGAGATGTGGCAGTGGGAGGCTGCCTGGGGTGTAGTGATCACGAGTTAGTGGAGTTTTCAATATGCAGGGAGGTAGGGAGGCACTACAACAAAACCTACACCTTGGACTTTCGGAGGGCAAACTTCAATTTGCTCAAGGAACTTATTTCCAATGTCCCCTGGGCAGCAGTCCTTGAGAACAAAGAGGTCCAGGATGGTTGGACCTACTTTAAACAGGAGCTCTTGAAGGCACAGGAACTGGCAGTTCCCATGTACCGAAAGATGAGCCGGCGGGGAAGGCGACCAGCCTGGATGAGTAAACAGCTTCTGAAGGAATTGGGGGAAAAAAAGAGGGTGTATCACCTCTGGAAGGAGGGGAAGACTTCTCCTGATGTGTTTAAGAAGGTAGCCAGATTATGCAGGAGAAAAATTAGAAAGGCTAAGGCCCAGCTAGAACTTAGGCTGGCCACTTCCGTGAAAGATAACAAAAAGCACTTTTATAAATTTATCAATGCTAAAAGGAAGGGCAAGAAGAGCCTCCACTCCTTACTGGACCAGGAGGGGAATACTATAACTGATGATGTAGAAAAGGCTGAGGTCCTGAATGCCTTCTTCGCCTCAGTTTTCAACAGTAATGAGGGAGGAGTTCAGGGCAAGTGGCCTCTTGACCTGGGGGATGGGGTCGGGGAGCGGTGTGTTCCCCTGGAAATTCATGAAGAATTAGTTCAGGACCTGCTGAGCCACCTGGACACCCACAAGTCCATGGGACCAGATGGGATCCATCCCAGGGTGCTGAGAGAGCTGGCAGCTGAGCTGGCCAAGCCGCTTTCCATCATTTTCCAGCAGTCCTGGCTCACCGGAGAGGTCCCAGGAGACTGGAAAATGGCCAACGTGGTCCCCATCCACAAGAAGGGTCGGATGGAGGAACCTGGGAACTACAGACCCGTCAGCCTGACCTCAGTGCCAGGGAAACTGATGGAGCAGGTTATCTTGGGGGTGATAAGAGCGCACCTGAGGGATGGCAAAGGGCTCAGGTCCAGCCAGCATGGGTTTAGGAAGGGCAGATCCTGCCTTTCTAACCTGATCTCCTTCTATGATCAGGTGACCCGCTTGGTGGATGTGGGGAGGCCTGTGGATGTGGTCTATCTGGACTTCAGCAAGGCCTTTGACACTCCCCCACAGCAAACTGCTGGCTAAGCTGTCAGCCCATGGCTTGGATGGCAACATTCTGTGCTGGGTTAGGAACTGGCTGGAGGGCCAGACCCAGAGAGTGGTGGTGAATGGTGCCACATCCAGCTGGCGGCTGTCATTAGTGGTGTCCCTCAGGGATCTGTGCTGGGCCCCATCCTCTTTCACATCTTCATAGATTATCTGGATGAGGGCATGGAATCATAGAATCATAGAATCATAGAATCAACCAGGTTGGAAGAGACCTCCAAGATCATCCAGTCCAACCTAGCACCCAGCCCTAACCAATCAACTAGACTGTCATGGAGAGTAGCAAAGGCTCTCTAAGCTTTTGCTATATTGTGTAGTTTCTAGTGCCTCACATTCAAGCCAGAAGCATCGAAAAACCAAAACAATCTTTCAGTCCCATGGGAAGATTTCTCCCTAGGGTAAGTGAGAGGTAAACATTGGCCATGTTTCCTTTTCACTTGGCCTTGCTTTCCAGACAACAGGGTATTGTTTTGGTTAAGTAGAAACGACTATCTTAGGCCTGCCCAGCACCTGCAGGTGGGCTGGCCTGAGGGGTGGTCTTTACATTGTTTAGGTATTGTTATCCAATTATATAAATTGCTTGCTGTTTTTTACCAATGTATGTGAACAACGTAAAAGTGGTCTGAATTGTGGGCTAGTCCTGTTTTGGAACGTTATAAAAATGGTGGACAGGCCAGGATCGAGGCCTTTTGCCTTTTTTTGCCTTTTGCCTTTTGCTCTTTGCCTTTTGCTCTTTTGCCCTGGATCTCACCCTCGCTCCTGTCCTTCCCCGGACTTAACAACAACAAACTGCTCGCCGATCTAGCCTCGCCTCGGGTGGACGCCGAGTCGCAGAGGCTAAAGCCTGCATGCCTGGACCCTCATCGGGAGAAAGGGACTCCCTGCCAAGCTACAGACTGTGAGTAGCTGACGAACTATTAACTCGAACCAGAGACTCAAAGAACTCTCTTTAAACATCGTAGACTCTTTAATTTGTCATTTTCGGAAATGTTACTTTGATCTCAATCAAAAGAATTCACAGTGGTGGTGTAGTTTCGGGAAGAGGGAATTCGCATTCTTTGCAATAAATCACTGATAAAATAGTCAACGCCTCGCGTATTTCCCCCATAAATTCTGCCGCAAAACTGCGTTCCACGACATAGACCATGGCACTAAGTGCCTCATCCAGGCTTTTCTTGAAGACCCCCAGGGACGGTGCCTCCACCACCTCCCTGGGCAGCCCATTCCAATGGGAAATCACTCTCTCTGTGAAGAACTTCTTCCTAACATCCAGCCTATACCTACCCTGGCACAACTTGAGACTGTGTCCCCTTGTTCTATTGCTGGTTACCTGGGAGAAGAGGCCAACCCCCACCTGGCCACAATGCCCCTTCAGGTAGTTGTAGACAGTAATAAGATCACCCCTGAGCCTCCTCTTCTCCAGGCTAAACAGGCCCAGCTCCCTCAACCTCTCCTCATAGGATTTGTGCTCCAGGCCCCTCACCAGCTTCGTTGCCCTTCTCTGGACATGTTCCAGCACCTCAACATCTTTCTTGAATTGAGGGGCCCAGAACTGGACACAGTACTCAAGGTGTGGTCTGACCAGTGCTGAGTACAGGGGAAGAATAACCTCCCTTGTCCTACTGGCCACACTGTTCCTGATGCAGGCCAGGATGCCATTGGCTCTCCTGGCCACCCAGGCACACTGCTGGCTCATCTTCAGCTTACTATCTATCAGTACCCCCAGGTCCCTTTCCTCCTGGCTGCTCTCCAGCCACTCAGTCCCCAGCCTATAGCACTGCTTGGGATTATTGTGGCCAAAGTGCAGAACCCTGCACTTGGCCTTGTTAAATCTCATCCCATTGGCCTCTGCCCACCCATCCAGCCTGTCCAGGTCCCTCTGCAGGGCTCTCCTACCTTCCAACAGATCAAAGTCTGCTCCTAGCTTGGTGTCATCTGAAAACTTACTGATGCTGGACTCAATCCCCTCGTCCAGATCATCAATAAAGATATTGAACAGGACTGGGCCCAGCACTGATCCTTGGGGAACACCACTTGTGACTGGCTGCCAACTGGATGTGGCACCATTCACCACCACTCTCTGAGCTCTGCCATCCAGCCAGTTCTTGATCCAGCACAGAGTGAATCTGTCCAAGCCACGAGCTGCCAGCTTGGCTAGGAGCTTCTTGTGGCAGACAGTGTCAAAGGCTTTGCTGAAATCCAAGTAGACTACATCCACAGCCTTCCCCACATTCACCAGGCAGGTGACCTGATCATAGAAGGAGATCAGGTTATTGAGGCAGGACCTACCCTTCCTAAACCCATGCTGGCTGGGCCTGATCCCTTGGCCATCTGTCCTGGAGTCCTGTACCCCTAAATTCCTCTCCTGCCCGGACTTCGGGGGGAAAGGGGAAAAGCCGCCTGGTTTCCCCCCCCCTCGCCTGCCCTGCAGCCGTGAAGGGGGGGAGGACTGCCCCGTGAGTTCCCGCGCTGGAGCCAGGCTGGGATTGGCCGTGCGCTTTCGCGCCTAAAGTGTGGTAACTCTGCCCTTTGTCTAGCCAAGGTTATAAATATTGGGGGTCTTCCCGCCTTTGGGGTTCCCGCTTTGGATTTTGCCTGTGTTGGACGCATGTCTCTGCCTGAGCTGCTCACTCTCATGTGCCTGGACTGCAGAGAGACTAAGGACTTGCTTTACTGTTAGGCACACACCTTTGTCTGCCTAACGACCCTTAACGACCCTTAACGACTCCTGCAGCCACTGGAGGAGGAAGACAGACCGCACGAGCCAGCCTGAGTGAGTTATTTGGCTTAGCTTAATTTAGTAAGAAACCGCTATTAATTAATAGCTGAGTCCTTTTCCAAAAACTGACTTCCAAATATATATAGTCAGATTATTAATGGTATCCTCGTAGAATTCTCATGCAACTCAACCTGTTTATCAAACGAAATTAATCTTTGTATATATAGTTGTGGGGGCGGGTTTTGTAAAAATAAAAAATATCTATTTTTGATAAATTTTCGACTCGGCCACGAATTATTACTGCCCTCCGCAACACCATCCTGTAGGTGCATTGTGATGGCACCCAAGATTACCTGTTCCATGACCTTGCCTGGCACTGAGGTCAGGCTGACAGGTCTGTAGTTTTCTGGCTCCTCCTTACGACCCTTCTTGTGTATGGGAGTCACACTGGCCAGCTTCCAGTCTTCAGGGACCTCTCCAGTGAGCCAGGACTGCTGATAAATGATGGAGAGTGGCTTGGCCAGCTCAGCTGCCAGCTCTCTCAGCACCCTAGGGTGGATCCCATCCGGTCCCATGGACTTGTGAGGATCCAAATGACGCAGCAAGTCCCTTACTGCTTCCTCATGGATTAGAGGGGGACTGTACTGATCCCTGACTCCATCCACCACTTCAGGAGTCCAGCTGTCCTGGAGACAACCTGTCCCACTAGTGAAGATTGAGGCAAAGAAGGTGTTAAGCACCTCTGCCTTTTCCTCATCCTTTGTCACTACGTTCCCCTCTCTATCTAACAAGGACTGGAGGTTGTCCTTGGCCCTTCTCTTGCCATTCATATATTTAAAGAAACACTTTTTATTTTCCTTGGCAGCCGTGGCCAGCCTGAGCTCCAAGTGGGCTTTTGCCTCTCTAATTTTTCCTCTACAAGACCTAGCAACTTCCTTGAACTTCTCCTGGGACACCTCCCCTCTTTTCCAAAGGTGATACACTCTCTTTTTAATCTTTAATTCCTTCAGCAGCTCCCTGCCCATCCAGCCTGGCTGCCTCCCTCGTCGGCTCATCTTCCGGCTCAGTGGCACTGCCTGCTCCTGTGCCTGCAGGAGTTCTTTCTTGAAGTAGGTCCAACCTTCCTGGACCCCTTTGTTTCTAAGGGCTATTTCCCAAGGAACTTTCTGAATTAGTTCCTTAAATAGGCTGAAGTCTGCCCTTCGGAAGTCCAGTGTGGAGGTTCTGTTGATGCCCCTCCTGGTTTCTCCATGTATTGAAAACTCTATAATTTCATGGTCACTGGACCCCAGGCAGCCTCCAACCATCACATCCCCCTACCAGCCCCTCTCTATTTGTGAGCAGCAGGTCAAGCAGGGCTGCCCCCCTGGTAGGCTCACGTAACAGCTGGGATAGGAAGTTGTCTTCCACACATTGCAGAAACCTTCTAGACTGCTTCTTCTCTGCAGTGTTTAAGTCCCAGCAGATGTCTGGTAGGTTAAAGTCGCCCACCAGAACAAGGGCAGGTGATCTTGAGGCAGCCTCCAGTTGCTTAAAGAGTAATAAATCAACCTCTTCTTCCTGGTTGGGTGGTCTGTAACAGACTCCAACCAGGATATCAGCCTTGTTGGCCTTCGCCTTAAGTCTCACCCATAATGACTCAACTTGATCATCTTTGATTTCTACCTCCATGACATCCAGAGCATCCCTAATATACAGAGCCACTCCCCCGCCCTTTCTCCCTTGCCTGTCTCTCCTGAAGAGTCTGTAGCCATTGATTACAGCACACCAATCATGTGAGCCATCCCACCACGTTTCAGTGATGGCAACAATATCATAGTTTTCCTCCAGCACCAGAGCTTCCAGCTCCTCTTGTTTGTTACCCATACTGCGTGCATTAGTGTACATGCACTTCAGCTGGGCTGCTGCTTTTACTCCTAGCTCTAGCCTACCATCCTCAATTCCCTTTGATTTATCTCTGGTGCTGTCATGTTTAACCCCCTCCCCCTTCCATTCTAGTCATCAGCAAGTTTGCAGATGACACCAAGCTGGGGGCAGATGTTGCTGAGTTGGAAGGCAGAAGGGCTCTGGAGCGGGACCTTGACCACCTGGACAGATGGGCAGAGTCCAATGGGATGGGGTTCAATAGCTCCACGTGCAGGGTGTTGCACTTTGGCTACAACAACCCCATGCAGAGATACAGGCTGGGTTCGGAGTGGCTGGAGAGCAGCCAGACAGAGAGGGATCTGGGGGTGCTGATTGATACCCACCTGAACATGAGCCAGCAGTGTGCCCAGGTGGCCAAGAAAGCCAGTGGCATCCTGGCCTGCATCAGGAATGGTGTGGTCAGCAGGAGCAGGGAGGTCATTCTGCCCCTGTACTCTGCACTGGTTAGACCACACCTTGAGTATTGTGTTCAGTTCTGGACCCCCCCAGTTTAGGAAGGACATTTAGATGCTTGAGCGTGTCCAGAGAAGGGCGACGAGGCTGGTGAGAGGCCTTGAGCACAAGCCCTATGAGGAGAGGCTGAGGGAGCTGGGATTGTTTAGCCTGGAGAAGAGGAGGCTCAGGGGTGACCTTATTGCTGTCTACAACTACCTGCGGGGTGGTTGTGGCCAGGAGGAGGTTGCTCTCTTCTCTCAGGTGGCCAGTGCCAGAACAAGAGGACACAGCCTCAGGCTGTGCCAGGGGAGATTTAGGCTTGAGGTGAGGAGAAATTTCTTCACTGAGAGAGTCATTGGACACTGGAATGGGCTGCCCGGGGAGGTGGTGGAGTCGCCGTCCCTGGGGCAGTTCAAGGCAAGGTTGGACGTGGCACTTGGTGCCATGGTCTAGCCTTGAGCTCTGTGGTAAAGGGTTGGACTTGATGATCTGTGAGGTCTCTTCCAACCCTGATGATACTATGAATACTTAAGAACAGCACATATAAGTAAGCTTCAATTCTTTTGTAATATAAGTTACCTCTATCTGAGGAGCACACACAGTTTCAGCCCTCGCTGGGCAAACACTAGAGCTGTTAAGAGGAATTAAGCCTAAGAATCTTTCTCTCTGTCAATAATTGTTAATAATTTGATATTCCCATTTAATAATCAATCCCTGTAAATATATCCCAGAGCTATTTTCATAAACTTGCAAATGAACTTGGATTTCATAGTGGTTGGGGGTGGTACTAATTTGTAAATATTAATTTTAATAAATAATTTTATAAAAAATCAAAACCACCTCCCACAACAGCAATTCAGCAAGAATGTTATGAAGGAGTAAAATTATATCTGTCTGCCCTTTGAAGCTATGCCCAGCCCACCAGTACTGTCAGAGGCGTGGCCTCTTGCAGGCCCCAGAATAGTCTGGGGGTTTAGAGGCTTTCCTCTTTGGGCACCGCTGGCACCCACTAGTAGAAGCAGCCCAACTGGGATCAGAGGGGCTGGGGCTGTGTGCAGAGGCACCTGCCATTGCCACCACCTGCCCTGACTTCTGGGACCGCTGCTGCATTGCAGGCACAGTTGCAGGTGGGGGGCAGCTTGAACCCCTGTGAAGGGTGGCCTCTGATGTGCTGGCTTCTTCCTCCGTGTTGGCACCTTCAGGGTTGCTGGAGGAGGCCAGATGCGGGGCACGAGTGCCCTCAGGGAAGCTGGTGGAGCTGGAGCTGGGTGCAGGGCTGCCTTCCTGCTGCCCAGAAGCTAGGGAGTGCAGCAACCTGTGTGCCTCCTCGCTACACTGCTGCACAATGACCCTGCTGATGCGTTGAACCAGCCGTGCTGTGTATTCCTGGAGGTAGGGCTGCAGCATCAAGGCCAGAAGGGACTCATCCAGACCACAGAGGCACAGTGCATGAAGGATGTAGCTCTCCGTGGTCTTTGCCCTCCACCACTGGGGCCCATATATTGTGCTCAGCTCCTGACGCAGCCAAGGCAGCACGGGATCAAGGAGACGTTCTTGTCTTTGGAAGAGTTCTGCCCAGATGTGGGGCAGGAGGCCACCCAGGGCCTCTGTCCCCACAGCCCCCTGCAGAGCTGGGGATAGCACAGCATGCTGGGCATTGTTTCCATCCAGCCGGGCAGGAGCTGCAGCTTCTTGTCTTGGGGCATCTTCAGAGTTTGTGAGGAAAGTCTGCAAATAGTCGTTTCCTCCCCGCAGAGAAAAATGGATCACCTCTGTTGCTGCTCTGCACAGTGGGCATGTTGGGTTGATGTCCACCCAGCGGACAAGGCAGCCCAGGCAGAATTGATGGCCACAGGGCATGGCATAAGCAATGCCGTCTTTGGTATCATCACAGATGGGGCAGGTCCATGCTGTCTGCGTGTCTGTGTTTGTGCTCTTCCATAGCTTGAGGAGAGCGGAGAATGAAAAGCTGTTTCCCATCACTGGCACAGGTGCTACCAGAGATTGTTGTGTGCTGCAGAGTGGAGAGAAACCATGGTCACCACCCTCTGTCATAGAATCATAGAATCAACCAGGTTGGAAGAGACCTCCAAGATCATCGAGTCCAACCTATCACCCAGCCCTATCCAGTCAACTAGACCATGGCACTGAGTGCCTCATCCAGTCTTTTCTTGAACACCCCCAGGGACGGTGCCTCCACCACCTCCCTGGGCAGCCCATTCCAATGGCAAATCACTCTCTCTGTGAAGAACTTCTTCCTAACATCCAGCCTATACCTACCCTGGCACAACTTGAGACTGTGTCCCCTTGTTCTATTGCTGGTTGCCTGGGAGAAGAGGCCAACCCCCACCTGGCTACAACCTCCCTTCAGGTAGTTGTAGACAGCAATGAGGTCACCCCTGAGCCTCCTCTTCTCCAGGCTAAACAGGCCCAGCTCCCTCAACCTCTCCTCATAGGATTTGTGTTCCAGGCCCCTCACCAGCTTTGTTGCCCTTCTCTGGACATGTTCCAGCACCTCAACATCTCTCTTGAATTGAGGGGCCCAGAACTGGACACAGTACTCAAGGTGTGGCCTGACCAGTGCTGAGTACAGGGGAAGAATAACCTCCCTTGTCCTACTGGCCACACTGTTCCTGATGCAGGCCAGGATGCCATTGGCTCTCTTGGCCACCTGTCCCTGCTAGGGGAGGGAGAAATGCCCAGGTCCCTCCAGAAGGACAGATCCCTGTGCCCCACTTACCTCCTCCACAGACAGCTGAGCTCTGCTACTTCAGGCAAGGCACATCCCACAGTGCCCAGCTGCCTGAACCGGGTAGAGCTGAGGAGGCACAGGTAGATGGCTCTGGGGTGGGCACTGAGAACTGCTGGTGGCAGCCCCCAAAGTGCCACCCAGTATCACAAGAAGTCTTGATGCCTTGCAGACCTTTCAGGCACAAGTGGCAGGAGACCAGGCATGAGCCAGACTGGCCCAGCTTCTGCTGGCAGTCAAATATAGACAGCGAGGGACTTGACATCACAATCCATTACTCAGTGACATCAGCATCCACCACCCGGTGATGCTGTGGCAGGGCTTTAGTCCTTGCAGTTGCATGGCAGGAGGCAAAAATAGGGCAGATCATTTCTTGATTTTGTCTTCTTCATTTCCATGCTGCTCTTTCGCTCTCTCTCTCAGTCACCTGCAACACATGCCATGACTGAGTGTCTCATCCCTACTTGGGACGCCTTGCAGAGGTGTCCTGGAAGGGGCAGCATGGTGTGACCTGTCAGCATGGATCACCCATGACTGAACAATGCCTCCACAACCTGGCTGCCTTTCCCTGTGCAGTGCCATGATATTCACGAAGGGCCTGGGTGGTCAGTAGCTATCATGGGGTGAGAGTCTCTCAGCCTGCTGGGTCATGCCCCTGTCATCAGGGAGAAGCCTAAAGGGGCATTTTGTTCCAAACCTGCCCACTCCCATTGGCACCTGCTCGGAGTGCATGAAGCCTGTGGGATAGGAAGCCTATGGATATTCAGGAAGGATTGCTGTTTGCCTGGGAGAAGAGATCAACCTCCACCTGGCTAGAACCTTCTTTCAGGTAGTTTTATACAGCAGTAGGTCACCCCTAGGCCTCCTCTTCTCTAGGCTAAACAACCCCAGCTCCCTCAGCCTCTCCTTATGAGGCTTGTGTTCCAGGCCCCTCACCAGCTTTGTCACCCTTCTCTGGACAGGTTCCAGTACCTCAACATCTCTCTTGAATTGAGTGGCCCAGGATTGGACACAGTACTCAAGTTGTGGCAGCCCTTGATGGCCCTCCCACTGCCAAAGTTGGCCCAACTGATGCCAGTTAGTGGTAAGAATTCAGAGCACAGCAGAGCAGAAGTGTAGGTAGCTGTGCATAGAGAAGGTGTAACAGTTCGCTTTTTCCTGACAGGAAGCCATGGAGCATCTGTTTAAGGCTTTGATCTAGATGTCTGAATGGGACACAATGGATATTGTTCCAGAATATCATCACTAAGTGTGCTGTACTCTCTCAGTTGCTTGTTTTGCATTATAAGAAAGCATATTTTTTTCCTACAATTCCCAACCCCTACATAGATACTCTTATGGGTAAACCTTCCTGCAACTATTGTTGATCAAAGGTTTCTAATAGCAAACCAAAATATTTATTTATGTCCTTTCATAAATCTGCACTTGCAAAAGTTTTAATTTTGCTGCCAAGTCCACCAAATAAAAATATCCCCTTGAGATTAATTTTTTATCATTCTTTCAAAGATTTAATTATACCAAATGCATCATGATGTCTGCACTGATCCCAGGACATGATGATTCTGAAGTAGGGAATTATTGTGGAATTTTTCCTTTGACAGCTTCCCTGGGCTCCCTGCAGAATCTATTCCCAGCATCTATCAGTCTGTTGACAGAAATTTCCTGAGAAAGTAAATGACATTAATAAAGTACAGAAACATTACAGAAACCCCAATCTGTTACATTTGTGCTTCCTCATCTGAGTGCTAGGAGGTGTGTACAGGTCTTGATATTGAACATGAGGCCTTTTCAAAGAGATTACTCAGAATAACAGAAGTTCCAGCAGCTGAGTGATTCCAAGGAGGATATGTATCTACCTGATACAAGAAGTGAGATGTCAGAAATAGACACAGCTAATTATGAAAAATTGAGATTTGTGAGATTAAATGAATGATAAATTAGTAAATTTCCTCCATTTGCTTGCCTATTTAAGGACAGCACTCAGTAAAAAATAAACCGCAAAGCCTTGGTACTGTAAAAGCTGTGAATGCCTGTGTCACCTTATGCTGGATGAGATGTATAAGCAGTAAGTGGGGCTGGGGCAGATTATCAGAACAATGACAGAAAATAGCTCTAGACTTATTTTTTGAGGTGTTAAAAAAAGAGATCAAATTGGGAGGCACACACATGATAACAGGTGAAGATATTGTAACTCAGACAGACATAAGCTTCACAAAGATCTAATCACAAATAATCTAATTACCCTTTTTAAATCTTTTTCATTTTTTGGATGACACCTCTTTCAACATTTTGACTTTGCAAGGGGAAAATAAATACAGCAAGGAAATTGAAGTAGAGTTGAGGGGAAAAGCTGATTTTGGTATTCTGACAAGGAGGCTTTCCAATTCCCTTAGCAGTTACCCAAACATCTTTCTGATGACAGCAGTGGTGGATGCTACCTGACTGTGAGTTATCTGCATTGAACAGAAGTTTGCATGAGGATTGATTAGAACAGTAATGTGCTGTGGAGAAGAAAGCCTTGGAAGAAAATTACCCATGAAAGAGAGAACTAGAACAAAGAGGAAACAGTGGGAAACATGCAAGGCAGGCCTTGTGCAGTTACTTTCAGATCTGTGTTTATGAAACCAGAAATGCTTTTTTGCATTTGCAAAGACTGTGGAGGAAATAAAAGCCTTTCCTGGCTGCCAGTTGAGCTAGTTGCCTGGAAAGGTAATTCTTAGTATTTTAGGCATCACCTGCTAAGTTTGTAAAGGGGAATCCTAAGGCAAAGGCTACAGTACTAGGCAAAGAGATCTTTATCCCCATGTTAGATCTAAACAAACAAATTGCTTCATTTTTTACCTACCCTACCTACCACGACCTTACATCTCCCAGGGACCTAGTCTCTTAAAGGAGAATATTGGAGAATATTATCACCTAAGAGTAGGTGATAATATTAGCGTTATTCTAGTACTTAGTCTGTGCTTCAGGAAACAACATTTCAGGTGTGGATGTATTACCATGTAACGAGACAGAGGTCTGACTCATGGTGTCAGCTCAACCCCTTTCCTTACACTTCACTTTAGCACTAGTCTAGTGTAGACAGCTGGCTTCAGGCCTGATGTTTGTCTCACCTTTGAGCTGCACAAAGTGTGTGAGGGCATGGGTGCTGGTAGCCCAAGGGGAAGTTTTCTTTTTAAATGCTACTCTCAGAATAATTTGGAGGAAGGAGCTAAGTTAATTAAGCTTTAGAAAGCATGGAGTGGTCTTTGAAGTGGAAGAAGTTCTACTAACCTGGCAAATGAGTGTTGTTATTTTCATACTGCTGACTGCTGAGGGTTTGTAGAAAATCACAAATAGTTGTGATCCTGCTTTAAACTGGAAGAGGATGTGGGAAGGACAGAGCTGCACAGTGGCATTCTACTTTTAGAGTCATTTAATGAAGAGTGTGACTGTCATAATAGGGTGCTAACAGAAGATTTTCACCTTTTCCTACTTTGGACATATGCCTACAAATGAGAAAAGGGAGAAAGAGGCAGTTTGGATAGCAGGTGTGTTTTTCACTAGCAGGTTATGCAAAGTTCCCATGGACAGAGCTGTTGGAAATTTTCCCATCATTGAAAGCTAATGACAGTCCTTTGGTCCTATGCTGGAGTCTGTCATGTAAGCAATGAGGCTGAGGCTGCCTGCCCACAAGTACAGTGTTGTGATTTCTCAGGAGTACTAGTGCTGAAACAATCAGTTCTTAAAGACATGAAGGTGTGCCGTGGCGTGATGCTATTGTGTGTATATGCAGATACTATGTGATGTTTCCATGATCAAAAGGAAGAGAAGGCTGTGTATGCTTCATTTAAAAGCTTACTGACATCTAGCTCAGCATCTGCACTGAACTCTTGACTCAATGAACTGGGTCTAATGGCCTATGATTTCATTTTACTGCATATTAAATATTGACAACCTAGAAGCATTACTGTCTGCTGACACCTTGATAAATGTTTATGGCTTGATGTGTAGAATGTGAAATCAGCTCTCTTCTTAACATTACTCTGAAAGCAGAAAATAAACTTGCAAAGAAGATTATGGTGAACAGCATATCACTGTGAATGTTGCCACATTGTACTAATTAGATGTGGAAATTGCAATGCTTTCTGTGATACATATAATTAATTTGCATGCCTTTCAAAGCTTTTGTGGAGTAGACATCCTGCTGAGATTAAGCCATTAGCACAAAATACAGAATAAAATATCTTGCTCTATTTTTCATTTCTCCATTTTGAAAGATACTCAAGCACCTTTGTGGCATTGAAAAAGAAATCTCGGATGTTGGATTAAATACTAAACCCAGCCCTTGGCATGAATATGTGGACTCATAGTATAAATTAACATTCTGTTAATTGTTGTACTGCAACATAGATGGTTATATCAATGTCAAATGCAGCCAAGGGTTCAGGAATTGACTTCTCATAGGAGGAATGTTGACAAGAAAACAAAGCAATCCTGGAGTAAAGTGAGAGCTGTTCTCCAGCCCACAGAAAGGAGAGGATAATAATTTTACTTGGGTACTCAATTTTTCCCATGTTCCAGTCCAGGGAGTGTTGGAAAAGGGACAATTCTGCAGCCCTGTGTTTTCTGCTCAGTAATATCAAGCTCAAACTTTACCTATTTTGTGCAAGCCGCAAGGCATTGCAGAAGAGTACTGTGTGCACATGGTGACAGTTTCAGTGGGCAGTTGCAGTGTGTTCCTTCTCTGGAGACTTTCAAAATCTGCCTGGATTCATTCCTATGCAAACTACCCTATGTGATCCTGCTTTGACAAGAGGATTGGACTCAATGATCTCTTCAGGTCCCTTCTAACCTCTTAAGTGTCTGTGAGTCTGTGATTCTGTGCTGGTGACTAAGAGATTTCTAGCTTGAGGACTGTGCATTTTCAAGTCAGTAGGCTGTGGGCTGTGCATGTGGCAGCTTCTTCTTCACTAGAGGTCATGTAGAATGAGAACTGGTAAACCGTATGTTTGCACTATTTGAGCAGTTCCATCAGTGGCTACCATCACTGACTACAATTGTATTAGCAAGTATTTTGTGCTAGCACTTGTATCCACCTGCTGCCCTGAACTCATGAAAAGTGGCTCAGCAGCACAGCCAGGGTGACATCCCTGAAAAAGAGCAACAGGAAGGTTTATGTGCAAGTATGGCTGGCTTTAATCAAAAGAACAAGATATCTTTTGACCTGACTCTTAAATCCCAGAGATTTCCCTACGTTGCCTATTTGGCATGCTGCTTGAGATACAGAAGAAAAAAACAAAAAACATGGTCAGGTCCTGATGGGTTTTTCTGCCTGTAGTAGGCTGGGAGTATGAGGACAGTGGTCTCAGTCTAATCTTATCTTTACCAAAACTGATGGTGTGGGGAATGGACCATTTCTACTCCTTGCATTTAAGGCTGGTGTTCAGGGCTGTTCACAATTTGTACTCTAACTGTAGCAAGGCTTTGCCCTAAGAAATTGCCTTCACTGTGCCTGTGAGGAGCAAAGAGGCAGCAGAGAATGCAGAGGAAAGAGCTGGGAGAGATGCTTTTCGATTCTAACCTCACCATTGGTCTGAGTTGTGGAATCTCACATCCACCAGTGCCTCATTTTTCCCATCTAAGAGGCTCAGAGTCATGTGTCCTTGAGGACCTTGGGCTTTACAGAGAGAAGTGGTATGGAAGAAGCGGTTATTTCAGTGCTGGTGATGCTAAATGCCAACTGCTCCAAATATGCTGCTGGGAAACCCACAGATCCAGCAAGCTGTATTTCTAAGTGTTACATTTTTAATACTGTGTAGGTGTGGTGAGTGGGAAGCCCAAGGATAGAGAGAAACAAGTGAGGAAAAATAGCAGTCTGGGCTTGCAAGAGCTAGTTGATATTAGTGTTATTTGATGCACATCAATGTGGGATGTGAGGACTGACCTACTCCTGCTTGTCTGTCCATGCATAATGAGCGAGAGGAGTGGAAGATACTAAGTATAATTCTCTTATCAAATATTGATGTGGAGGCAAAATACAGCATTTAATCCATTGAGCTTTTCCATTTGCTGTTTTGTTAACAAGTGCAAATCTAAGAGAGCTTTAAAAGGTAAATCTTATGGAAAAAAAACCATTAGCTTTCAAAAGATTCACTGGCGATAACTAGTAAAAAGCATACAAGATTACAGTTCCAGTTAGTTTGCTCTTTGCCTTTCTTGTTTGACAGGAAAAAGGGCAATCTGTTTATTTAATTATATATTTGTTTTCACAGTGATTTTGTGTGACAAAAATGCTGCTTCTTGCTTCTCAATGGCAGTTTTGAACAACAAAAATGTATACACTTTTGAATCAGCTCCACATGAATCTATCTTTTTGCTATTATTGGACTTTTGAATTTAGAGTGTAATTTCTGTTCTCTTATTTCAGAATTGTCAGCTGAAAATAGCTTTTGCTGAACTGATTTCCTGACATGAGAAAAACTTGTAACTGATGCCCGAAGCAGCAAAATACACTGTTGACTGACACATCATCATTTTATTTGAGTTTTGAGAACAGTAACCTTTTTCTTCTTTTTTTTTTTTTTTTTTTTTTTGTCTGCCAGTCTCATGCATTTCCAATTTCTGCCCATTTCAATACATTTGGAGAAAAAAAAAGAACAACATATATGCATGGGAGATTGAAACTTAAAACAACTGGTTCTATGGCATGACAAGCGTCTTGGGCATATGATGTCGGGCACAAATGAACATGTTATAGTTTCGAGAGTGAACAAAGTAAACGACCTAGCGAGGTCAGTGACAATGATTGATGGATCTTCTCAAGACTTTCACAAACTCATTGGAATTCTGTCATCCCTGCATCCTAAAGAGGCCTTCAATCAATAAATGTACAGTTCTGCAATACACTAGTATCATGAGCAGGAGCAACTAGCAGAAATTCATGCTGTTACTGTTGGGCTAGAAAATTAACTGTGCAGATAAACGGCTCTTTTTATTGCTTCCAGCCAACATGCTGATAACAGCCTTGCCTTCAATGATCTCTGTATCACTTTTCTTTCTTTTTTTTTTTAAATGTGTGTGTCAGTGCATGATAAAGACCATACTATGAGAACTGTGCTGTGGTTTCTGAAAAAGCACTTTCCCTCTTGTGACTCACCTCAGCGGATGTTTCATTTGTAGACAGTAAACAATGCTGTCTCACTCAGAGTGTCTACCAGGAGAAATGTGATTCTAAAACAGGCAGAGAATGTATCTACCAAAAGTTGCTGCAAAGTTTAGGTTTCAGATTATTTAAATTAATTTGCCTTGAAATGAATTTGTAGTTTAGTTCTGGACTGAAAACAATAATGGCTGTACAATAGGGTGCTGGGGCTTTTCCTGTGTCAGGGTACATTCCCAGGCATTTAATAGAATCTGAGCCAGGGGAGACCTGGTGTTTTTATTAGCTTCTTCCAGACATCCATATCCAGGCAGAAGAAACCCAGGCACAATGCCCAGACTGGCAGGTTGGTGGGCATATGCTATTAGCTAGATTTAGAAATATACTATAAATTTATCCTTACAGGCTTACTAGACTTGCATTTTCTTTAAGTTTGGTCTTTTCTTTCCAGTAAGTCTACTTTTAGGGTGAAGCCCTATATTTTCATGGTTTACAGATACATTGTCCTCAGCAGAAGAGCAGCATGTTGACTCAGTGCTGACCTCTCACAAGAGATCAGTGTTTCATGTTTCAGACTCCTCTGGATTTTAGAGAATGAGAAGGCAATAGTGTTACTCTGTCAGAATCTCCCAAGAGAGATATTCTGCTCCTTTTGGATTTGAAATATGCCCAGTTTTGGCAGATGCTTCTCACTTTCTCTGTACCCCACCCCAGATGTACTTCTATCTACATGGAAAGTGAGAATGAACAGTACCTAAAGGCGAGATATCTGACCTGGTGGGCAGCATACTCCACTTAATATCCTCTCCTGAGTAGCAGGGTATATGATCTCCAGCAAGATCTCCACACATTTGTTGTCCCCAGTTAGCTTGGTGTCATTGAAGAACAGTTTGATCGTACAAGCCTGTGATCTACTAACTCTTCATCAGCTCATTGTATCCTTTTCTAAATGGGATTAGAAGGAAAGATTATTTTTTTTTTAATTCAGAAAGGTTGAGGATCTGTATTATTTGTTTATGTCCATGTAGCCTAAGTCTCCTGATGGATTTATGGAATGATTTTCTTTTACTGCTTCAAACCATTGCTCTGCAACTCTGGCCTTTTGAGCCTTTAGAATGTGAAACAGATGAAGAAGGAGATGCATCTTCTCCAAATGAGTTGATCTGCAGAGCCAAATGAGATGTCAGGTGCTATAAACTGGAAGATCTACAGGATTGTCTGTGTCTTTGCTGACTCTTTTTGGCCTGCAATGAAACAGTGGAGTGGGACAGAAGTTTGACAGCACTTTTTGTGATATGCAGAATAATCAAAATTCCTGCAGCATAAATCCCCAGTCAACTCTTCAGTGAGCCTTATGGAAGGCTGTTGTAACTAGCCGTGGCTTTCATTCTGCAGCAAAGATCATGCAATCATGGAAAAGGCTGGAGTATGTTAGATGCCATTATCCAGTGACACTCCTTATTTTCCTCCAGAAACAGCAATCTCACAGACTCTCTGTTTAATTACACCTTATGCTTCTCCTTGATTTCTTCCCTAGGACTTCTTTACTCTAGTTTTAATTCTTTATTTATTTTTCAGTATGCTATGCTCTTACAGAAAGTCTAAATGTTTCTCATCAGAAGCTGCTTTCACCATACTGTAAGACTTGTATTTCTGGTTTTGTGATCTCTGGCATTTCTGTCTCTAGATAGAACTATTGCTGCTTCTTCATCTGTTTGTCAGAGGGTACATTTTGCATAGCAGTCCTTATTCTGGGTTTTCATCAGTTAATTCACTGTCACTAGTTTGAAACACATTGAACTGAACTGCACTGGAGATGAGTAGAAGTGAAGTTAGGTATCTCACAACATCTCATCCCACCTTGTCCAAGCCAGTAATATCTAGCAGTAACTTCAGGATCTTGCCTTCATGGATGTAGTTGTATTTTATTCTGCTATATAACATTATAGAAGGAAAAAGACTAAGATAATAAAAGACTTGCTATATAACATTATAGAAGGAAAAAGACTAAGATAATAAAAGACTTTTGTAGTCAGGTAGGCAAAATATCTGATCTATCACTTGTAATAGCTCTTCAACCTGTCTAACAGGACAGTAAACAGGCTGCAAAATGATCACAGTTAATATAATGACTTGCAACATAACCTTGAACTAGACAGGAAACTATCTCCTCCCAGCTTTTTAAAGCATGGTAGACTTTACCTCCAAAACTGAGTGTGTAACAAGAGCAGATTCTGTAGTCAAGGCACAGAAGTATAAATCAAACGTTTCCTCTGAAGAAAAAGAAATGCATTTGGATTTGTATCAACATCAGGACTGAGAAGGATCAGAATTTGACCATCGGGGGGATATTATTGTGGGAAAAAAAGGTAGAATTCCAAGCTGTATTATACAATGAGGTTAGGATTCTTGACCCACAATATACAGCACTCTATGCTGATCAGTTTTGTTAGAATCAGAACAAAAACTAAACAGTTGCACCTATGAAATTTACAGGTAATTTTAACCAATTTTCCCTAAAGAGACAGAGCTCTGCTAAATTAAAAAATAAGCTCAATTCTATTATCTTATACATGAATCACAGATTTTTCCCTTACTTCCCCTTTTTCCTCCCTTTCCTCCTCCTTGCTTTTTTTCTGAACATATAGTTCATACTAAATAAAACGCTCCTTAAGAAACAGGCCTACAAGAATGGAAGCAGTCCTGCATTTTGTTCTTCATAAAAGGCATAGATCAATGCCAAGTAAAAAGCCATCAGTGACTCCATTAGTGTGATAATTTTGCTTCAGAGCTCCCTGTATGGACAGCAGATTTTTCATAGTATTCCAAAAGCCAAGATGTACTCAGTGCTTGTGTGCATGCATGCTGAAAGGGAGGTGTTTAAATACCTGTTAATTCTGTTCCCTCCTCATAGAGTATGAATCTTTTGTAAGCTCTCAACACCTGAAGCTGACCACCAGAAAACTTGAAGTAAATTTTAGGGGAATATTAAGAATCTGTTGATGATCTAGCCTGCCCACCCTTCAGCCTGCACAGCCATCACTTAAAACTCCTGTGTTCCAGATCAGGCAATGTCTGTATTTCATTTGACTACAAAGGATTAAACAAGCAAACAATTAAAAAAGCTGCAAAAATATTTTGAAAGGAATAATACAGGGGGGAAAAAAAGGTTTCCAGCAAAATATAGAGCACAGGTTACAAGGCATAAAAAAAAAGCACACAGCCACCTTGGCTTTAGCTGATTTCACCATGCTGAGAAGATACTGATGCTTATAAAGAAGGCATGTGAAAGCGGGCACATGGTTAAAACTTTCATGCCCTGACAGTCTTTCTGACTCAGCCAGGAGCACTGGCTCCTAAAGGTGAGAAAAGCAGAAACCAAATAAATGCCTTGTATTATGCTGTTATTTATTTGTATCCTTGGTCTTGTTATCTCACCTTTGAGAACATAGAGAAACAAACTTTTCTTTTTCCTTTTTATTTTTTTAATTTTCATTTTATCTTTTTTAAAAAAACCTTTCCATAGAATCATTATAGAATCATAGAATCAACCAGATTGGAAGAGACCTCCAAGATCATCCAGTCCAACCTATCACCCAGCCCTATCCAGTCATCTAGACCATGGCACTAAGTGCCTCATCCAGGCTTTTATCTTTTATCTTTCCCTTTTTTCATTTTCCTTTTTTAATATTTATTTTTCCCCCCTCTCTTTTTCTTCTCCCTTCTTTTCTTTTCTTCCCCTTTACTTTCTCTTGTACTGTCATCTGCTGAATTTTCAGAAGATGACCTTTAGAAAGTATAATTCCACTGGTTCTGCTGAAGTGGCAATAATTACTACTGAAATAAGGAGTATCCCAATATCTGTTCTATGAGTAAACATTCCCCAAGGAAACAGAGAGATACTCAAAATTTTGGTCCTGAAGATCAGTATTCTAAGAACTTCCCTTGCAAAAGTGTGAAGTCAATCATGGTGCAGTTCTGAAATGGAAGTGACTAACAAGTGAATATTAAACATGGTCCATTTCCTAAGAATTTGTTTATTATGCGGATGATGTTTCTATCCTACTGAATGTTTGAACACTTAAAGTGTTTTCTGAGCAGTGCTTTTGGTGAAAATTGTTTGTGGTATTTCTAAATAATTAGGTCATTCTTCTCTAAGGAAGAAAACATAAATTAGGAACACTTAATTATGATCTAATTGGAACTGTATTAGGAAATTTTAATACCAAAGCTTATTATAGCCTGGAGTATTTTCTTGAAGAGTAACATTGCAGTTTTGAAAATCCCTAGCGTCTGGATGTGGCTTTAAGCCTTGAGAATGGGATGCAGTGCTTGTTTATTTTCATTTAGTAGTTCCTGATGTTGTTAGGTCTTAACTTCAGTGGCATTATGGGGTGGAAACCTATGTCTAGTATAAAACTAAAATCTGACACTTTTTTCTACTGAACAACTCTTTTTTTCCTTGAGGCTGTGGTGGAGGGGCAGCAGCCCCAAAACTGAGGCCTCCCTGTGCCCCTACATGCCTGGACATTTTTTTCTTCCAAGATCCATGGCAGTAAAAAGGTTGTGTAACAAACACACACTCAGTCTGTGTACCCCTGGGGTCTGCCCAGGTAATCCCCTATTAGAGAGGGTCCAGGCAAACAGCTTCTGCCTATTAAGGTAAGGTTTTGGCTTTCTGCCAATCTAATTGGTCACTTTAGATGGCTAAATGAGCCACGAATCTCAGCTCAGAGTCTATAAAGAGGAGTGCAAAGGAGCACCACGTGTTCAAAGTGTTCAGAGGATCAAGCTCAGCTCTCTGATCCACATAGCAGCACAGACCTGCTTGCATGGCCTAGATACAGGATCAGGCCTCACTTGCATACTTATGAGGCTCAGCCCTCTTGCACTGATCTCAAGGCACAGTTAAGCTGTCTGCAAACCCTTTGAGAAGCAGAGTGCATGCACGCCTGCACTTGATACATATATGGGGAGCCGAGAGCCCCCTGCCTAAGCCTAGAGCAGCCATACACACTGGCTTGCTATCTTGCATTTATCTACGGAGCTCAAGTCTCCCTGCAGCCTGGCAGACCCTGCTTGCCAGCTGCCTGTAAGCCTGGAAAGATCCAGGCCCAGCAGACCTTTCAGACTGTCTGCTAACCTACAAACACAGCCTGCTAGCTGTACAGACGACCATGTCAGAAGCTGCACGGACAAATCCTACTCCTGCACCTGGAAACCCTGCCAGCTGATCATCCCTGGACATGGCATCCAGAAGAAGCAGCAGCACCGAGGCAGAGATCACTTCACTCCAGGAGAGAAGGTTAGAGAAATCCTGTTTACCCCAGAGACTGGGAACACTAATCATTCTCCTGCAAGCTGGGACAGATTCCAGCCTCACCAAGACCCGAATACTGGGCACATGCTGTGACACAATCCTGGGAGGGTGATTAATAATTAAGCAAGCTTTAAGAGCAACACATTTAAGTAAGCTTTAATTCCTTTGTAAAATAAGTCACCTCTGTCTTAAGAGCAGACACAGTTTCAGCCCTTGCTGGGCAGACAGTATAGTTGTTAAGAGGCATTATGCCTAAGGGAATCTTTCTCTCTGTCTATAGTTGTTGATAATTTGATATTTCCATTTAATAATCCAATCCCTGTAAATATATCCCAACTGTTTTCATAACTTTGCACAAAAGAACTTAATTACATAGTGGTTGGGGTTGGTACAGATTTGTAAATATTAATTTTAATAAATAATTTTATAAAAAATTAATACTGCCTCAAATTAATTTCTCACCTCCCCCTAACAAAGGAGGAATAAGAGAAACCCCTCCACAACAGAGGCATACACAGGGAAAACCAGGTGGCAGATATGTGTAATATATTTCTCCCTTAACAGTAATTATTTTTGTGCATTTAGGTCTCTCTTTAAGTGTGGTGATTTTTTGTTTTGTGTTATGTTTTGGTGGAGTTTTTTCTTTGTTGGTTTGGTTTGAGGTTTTTTGTTTGTTTGATTGATTGATTTTTCCAGTGGGTGGTCTGCATCTTTTCAAGTTGTATTTGCACTTACCAAGTTTCCCACTGCTCCCAGTGATTCTAGAAAATTATCCACCAGTCACATTCTGAATCCACTAACTTAAGCTAATCACAAATGCGGTTGTGCTGATGCAGGCAGCAGCAATTACACATCATTTCTGTACAATGCACAGTACTCACTCCCCTTTCCAGGCACAGGATTTTGTTCACAGTTTTTTTCTGGTGTTACGTTAAAAGTTTGCAGTCTAACAGTGTTGTCATGGTTGATTCATGCTGTGTACATGTGAAGTGAAATGAGAGTGGTGAGTGGCTAATCCTCCTCCTTCTATGCAAAGATTACTTGTCTTCTCATTACTTAGCAGGAGGTAGTAGGGTAAAATTAATGGTTATTCAGCCTTCATTCAAGTTACAGGGCTTTAGCATAGTCTGGTGGCAAAGGCACCATACTAATGTCCTTTCTATGGAGTGCTTTCTGAAGGGATTTGCCCTCATGTGAGTAACTTCGTATTTGCTCCATAGCTAGGTGCTCCTTTCCACTCTTCTTCATATTAACCCTATTTCTGCCACCTTCCTATGACCTTCCAAATGTCCTTCAGATATTTGGTAGCAATCCAAGTTAAAAAATACCCAACAGCTGCTGAATACTTCATTGGTGTTTAGTCAAAGCGTTGGTTTCTAGTTCTAATGGCTTGTCATTCATGTATTCTTACATGTTTCAGTAGGAAACATTTCTTAACTCTTTCCTTGTGTAAGTCAGTGTTCATTTTCACATGAAGCATCCATGTATCATGGCAGAGCAAATGCTTTAGTGTCATTTTTTTCATTAAAATATCCCTACACTGCAGAAAACATGCAGTTATGTAGAATTTCACTGACCCAATGGCCAGGTTCTGTTGCTGTCTACCGTGCAATGCTTCTGAACTAGCTTGAAGATTTTCACCAGATTACTCTTAGATTTCTGTGGCATCATGTAATCAGCAGTTATATTCCAAGTCTTTTAAAGAAAGACTGCAAACCAAAGGAGTTGTTTTCTGGTTTTAAGCAGGCAAGGTTAGCATCTGGTGTATTGGAGCAAATGGCCAAAGTACTTGTGGTACCACATTGGCAAGTTTTTCTTTTCTGTATTAGAAGATTTAAACCCATAAGATGAAGGTTTCATTTGTGATGCCTCTGCCTTGACCTCAAGAGTTCTGTATTCTCTTCATGCTATAAGTTCAGTAATACACTGCTCAAGATCAAGGCTACTAAAACATTATTTCTAGCATTAATCACGCTGTTTTGTGTAAATGAAGAAGCTTCCTGGTAAGTCAAACTTTGTACATCTAGTTCTGGCATTTGCAACAGAGATTCACAGCAAATTCATTATCCTGTGTCCTAACGTGTGTTGGTATGTATTTTGCACTGTGTCCAAGAAGATGAATGCATATCCTTGCAATTAGTTGCATTGGATCAGCAATGAAAATGAGGCAAGTCATCACCCCCTCCTATTTAAGCCAGTGGCAAAATTCTCATTGAATTCCAGGGAACAAATTCCTGGCAAACAGAAGATTTAGAGAAAGACTAATCACTTGTGCCTTGTTAGACTTAGTCAAGGGTGGCTGTTAGATGTAAAACTCTGGGGCACCAATGTGTCCTTTCAAACATGCCAACAGCATTTTGTGCAGTTAATTTTCATTGATACTTGAGGAAATAGAATTTATCAGAAAGTGACTGTTGCTAATTGAATTAAACAAAAATGTAAATTTATGTGAGCTGTGTTATTGTTTAGATTACATTGTATTATACACACTGCAACATTCATTTATGTACATGGAAGATCTACTCTTGTTTTCCAGTTAAATTCACAAGCAGATGGAGTGAACTAGGGGAGGCTGAGACAGAGGAAAAGAAGAGGGATTAGTTAATCATCATGGATAATTACACTTAGTATTCTGTACACTGAATTCTTTTTAGTATTCAAGAATGATAAATTATATTTATTGCTTTGATTGCATACATATGTTTTGCCTACATCTGGCATGTGTGTGTGCTACATGAAAGTTCATTTTGATTATTCAGTTATAGTGAATACATTACTTTTTATGCACAAGTGTATTACATTTAGTGGACAGCTCTATGGTTTATAGAACTGTGACATACTTTTATAAAAATTTAATACTTCAATATTTACATGATTTTTATTTAGCAGAGCAACAAATAAGAAAGTGATAGGAATAGTATAAACAAATCTCTTTCAAGACATCACATCAGTCACAATTATAATAAAATGAAGAAGATAAAATTATTGGCAACCACAATGAGGCAGAATCAATACAAAACACATAAATTCATAAATTAAAGGCACATCACTTTGCCAGAAGTTGAGGAGAAGGCCAATGTTTCATAAAAGATCAAGCTGTTACTCATAGAGGATAAGAGCCCTTTTTCTCATTAAGGATAATATATTTCTCCTCAAATAGCTCCATCAAGTAACTAAACCAATCCATTGTGCAAAGAGCAATCTAGCAAGAATATCAGTCTCCAGGTGTGATTCATGACAGTTAAGCTTACTTGCTAAGGGCTAAATCACTACTATGGCTCAGTTGCGTGAATGGGACAAGATGATGCTGGTCCAGACAAGTAAGAAATGGAGATAAGCAGTGCTGATGCCTGGTAGAAGGTGTGGGGAACAGAGAAAAGAGACAACACTTTTGCTCTGGTAATCTTACACACAATTTCTTTGGACCAGAATCAGTGATGAGAACAGAGCAAAGTGTCCTATAATGAACCAATGTCATATGTGCAGTTTGTGCTGCATACCGCAGTGCACAAAACACCTGGCAGAAGAGAGTTTTGCAAGGCATGTTTCATACTGCTGCAGCTGATGCAAGTACTTGCCTACACAGAGAAAAATGATAGAAAGATGCACTCTAGGGTTCTGCCATGCCTGCTGTAGTGCTTGGAAAATGTGAAATCCTTTGTTTCTCCAGCTGTTTGCTGATTATTTTTCCATTTCTATGCCTCTATTACTGACCTAGTGCTATTCCAAAGACTTTGTTGGGTACCATTCCTGTATGGCACAGTCACATCAGGGTATTTTAGGGTGCAGTTTTAAAAACCTGCTTACTCTTGGTCTGATTTCGCCTCACTGATACCACTGAGAATTTTATCATTGACATCCAGATAAGGAGAAGTCTGTCTGCTTAAATTTTGTCTGTTTTCATGAAAATCACCGGTGCCTCTAAGGATACACCTGCTTTGCTTGTGAAAATTATTTCAGCACCTCTCTGAAACTTTTATTTAGCAGAACATTTTGTATTTTGAAAAATGTTAAATAGTTTTCTTCTTTCATGTCTTAATTAATGGTGTTGGAAAAATATAAACTCTCCCTCAGAGCTTTAGTGTGTGGATAAGTGCTCCAGTGTGCTTTTTTACAAGTGCCCTCAAGCAAACAATTCACAGCCATAAGGCTGTGGTGAAAAAAGATGACTATTACTAGCAAAACCCATAATCTTCAGGAAAATAAGTTTTCTCTATTTATTTTAAAGCTTCTCATATTTCAGAGCTGGAAGAAGTAAAACTTTTTTGATTAAAAAGAAATCCAAAGCTCCTACTCAAAAGACAAGCATTTCTGAGGCTCAGAGATGTTCTCTTGTCCTGTATTTCTGTGCTTTTATCTGTGATTCCATACTCTGAGTCCAGCTTATTGATTCAGGATATTTTAGACCTGTAATCAGAAATACTAAGCCTAGGTGTGGATTCTGGCTTCCCACATACTTAATCTTGCTTAAGGCAGGAAAAATGAGTAATATATATCTAAGCTGTATAAAGCATTCATACTGTCCAAATCTGCCTATTCCATTTAGAATAGAAATGTATTTGTGTAATTCTTGAATATTGCAAAGATTTAAGGTTTCAGAAAACAGGTGTTTTCCTGTACTGGCAGCTGAATGTGACCGAGGGTGACTGTCTATATTATTTCAATGTCTTGATTTCTGGATACCTTTCCACTGTATAAACTTGAAGTTTGAGAGCCCCCAGCCTTACATGGGCTACAAAGGTCTTAATTATGACTTGAGGCAACATGTCTGTGTTGTGGAGGCAGGGAATTAATGTGTGGCCGAGTCGGAAATTTTTATACAAAAATAGGGTTATTTTATTTTCCCAAAACCCGCCCCCAAAACTATATATACAAAGATTGATTTAGTTTAATTAACAGATTCAGTTGCTTGATAATATCTACAGGGATGCCATCGATAATCTGACTATTTTGGAAGTCAGAAGTTGGAAAAGGCTTTAGCTATTAATTAATAGCATTTTCTTACTAATAAAGTTGAGCCAAAATAACTCATGATCAGGCTGACTTCCTCGTGCAGTCTGTCCCTCTGTTCCCTTTCAGCAGCTGCAGGTGGACCATTAAGGCTTGTTAGGCTTATAAAGGGTGTCAATAGGTGAAGCAGTCCTTGAAGCTCTTTCTGTATCCAGGCTAGGCAAGAGGGGGGGAGAACTCTCAGGCAAGCACGAAGGTTCAGGCAGGAACGAACTCCAAGGCGTGATGAAATCCAAGGTGGGAACCCCCAAAGGCAAGAAGCCCCCAATATTTATACCCTCTCTAGACAAAGAGCAAAGTTACCACTTCCTTAGGCACGAAAGGACACAGTCAATCCCAGGCCGATTCCAGCGTGGGTACTGCACGGGGCACTCCTCATGCAGGCAGGATCCCTTTGCTCACCCCCTTCACTGCAGGGCAGGTGAGGGTGGGGGGGGAGCAGAACCAGGTGGCTTTCCCTTTCCCCTTCAAGCCACGGCAGGAGAGGAATTTAGGGGTATACAGGACTCCAGGACAGTCTGTAGTCCAGATCTGGCTAGACAAACATCTTTCTTTCCATAATTTATAGATTCATAGAGTCACTTATGTTGGAAGGGACTTCGAAGATCATTTAGTTCCAACCCTTCTGCCATGGGTAGGGGTACCTTTCATTAGACAAGGTTGCTCAAGGTTTCATATAACCTGGCCTCAAACACCTCTAGGGAAGGGGCATCCTTGACCTTTTAATACCTTTAATAGATGCAGCACCAGGATAACACTTATTCGCCCTCTGGAGTGACAACAATAAATGCCATGGAGATATTGACCAGAGTAAATGTGAATTCTTAAAAAGCAGGAAAGAAAAATATTAAATTTTCATTTTCTTTTGCTTGTGGGCTTTTTTTTTTTTTTTTGATCAGTCGATTTTCTTTTAAAAGGTAATTCATCAATGAACTGAAAAAAAACCCTCCACAAAACACAATTATTCATACAGCTCAGCTGTTTCAATTATTTGGGTGATTAATATTTCAATTATTTAGTGTTTTACACTTGGATTAAGACATAAAAAAACATTTCAAATCTGTTTTAGGCAGGCTTTTTTCCTTGAACAGAGCTTCATTTTATACCAAGTCCCAGTAACAAAGATAGCTGCTATAATTCCTTTTTCTTTTTTTTCCCTGAAACCTTCTGAACCTCAGAAGGGTATTTTAAAGGCTTACTACATTGAAATGTCTTCTTTTCATTCTTCCTTTTTCATTTTTTTTCCCTCCCCAATGTGTTGTGAAGACATTAATACATTGTATGGGTAATTATGGTTTAGAGGAAGAAAGAAATAGACAAAACTGGAGTAATTTATGCTGTTACATCTTCCTTTTTGAGTTTTTAAGAAAATGAGAAAGAAACTCAAAGGAACCAGATAAAGAATCCTGAAGGACTGAGTCAGAAAGACCAAAGAGGGCAATGATACTTCAGAGTGCAGATAATGTGGAATAATCCCAACATGATTTGGTCCAAACCAAATGGCTCACTTACCTGACTCTGTCTTTTACAGTAACATAACCTAGTCATTAATGTGGTATTCCTCAGTGTATTCCTTCTATTCCTATTTTCAAACACAATGCACATTTATCAAATGCAATCAGCTATTCAAAAAAATAATTGGATGATTTTGTTGTGAATGGTCTTTGATTTCAGAACTCTTGTGGGACTTGCTAGATGTGTTATATCCACATTTTAGTAAATGAAACTGTGCTCCAGAGACTTCTAAAAATACTAAGATGTGCAACTAGAGCGAATATGTACTTCTGTAAATCAAAATATTTTTTAGATATGATTTTAAATTACATTTCTAATCGTGCCAAGATAAGGTAACCATGAAACCTGTTCCATGAAAAAGGTACTTAAATTTCCTCCCATTTTGCTTAATATGCCTGAGATTTCCTTCAACATCCCTTGATTATGGGATGACTGTTTCAGAAGGTCAGCCTTGCAAAAAGGTATCCTTCAGTTATATCAATAGTAGCACAGCTGGCTGAATATATTTCAAGTTACTTTTTCAGAGGAAAATGCTTGAGTCATTAAAGTACAAACTGATTGTGCATAAAGGTCCCTTTCAAAAAGATTACTATTACTAAAAAGAAGTGTAAAAGTGAATATTTCCATTTAAAGAACAGCTTTGAGAATAAGCAGATAATTATTTGGAGTGGAAACGTGATCTATAGCAAATTCTGTAAATTAAATACAACAAGTCTTCAAAATTACTGAAATTAAATGACTTGAACAAGGTATTTGATCACCAAGACTTTTCTGTAAGGCCTAAAAATTTGACTTGATTCAAGTCAGTGAAAATGTCCAGAATTCTTGCAGGATGGTTAAAATGTTAGCATCCCCTTCTTAAAAAGTACGTTCTGCGTGCAGAGGAGAAGCATTTTTCTGTTCATAACTTTGAAAACCTTCTTCTCGTTTATACCACAGATACTGTGCACATACTCTAACTTTGATGCATAGGGTGCTAAGTGAACTTATTGCAGGTTTTCCTCCTGGTAAAATGGTGTTAGACTGCCTGAGTTAATGAAGGGCGCCTATTAACTGCCGGTAATAATAGTGCCCATTGGTAAGATAAATGCAAATGCTGAAGATTGTCTAGCTGCAAATGCAAAAAGCAATGGCAAAATGCAGTGGTATAAACAGTCACTACGACTTGTGTCAATATGTCACTTGTTGGAAACTTCCAGAATGGCTTTCTTCTGGAATAACCAGAAGGCCGCTTATGCTTAATTTTCTCTCCTTAGCTGTTGATAGTCAATAGTTTTCTATCATAGGGATCTCGCATATCTGGAGGAACTTGGAGGTAGTAGGAAAGGTCACTGTGATAAACAAGATGAAGGACACCATTTTGTGTGTGGCTATTCTGATAGTATCTGATGAGCCTTTTTTTGGTTTCAATACATTGTCAAATGAAGTGTGACTTAGTTTTGTTATGATTTATCATCCACAGATAGGATCAAAATCATGGTAAATTGATTCTTTTGAGTCTAATCATCTTGAGTGTGCTCCCAGCTGTGAGATTTCCTTGCTTCATTTTAATTCTTCACTCTGCTGTGCCAGCATGTCAGATTAGGCTGCAGATCTGCTTCAAGGTTTCTTTTGCCATGCAGTGATTGTTTCTTTGTTGTTTCAAAACTATGCCTCTTGGGGTATCTGCCTTTTGAGATTTCTCTTCTCGCTCCAGAGCAGCTTTAAACTAGTAATAACAGAGGACAGGGATGTAGCTGGCCTTGCCACCAAGAACCCCAGGTGTAACAGCCCAACACTTAAGGAGCAGTGTGTTGACATCTTAGATAACCAGAGGGTCTACCTCCTCTCAAAGCTGAAAACTATGTACTTGACTCCACCCCTGAAATGTTTATACACCAATGCACGCTGCATGGGGAATAAACAGGAGGAGTTAGAAATCCATGTGCGGTCACACGGTTATGACCTGTTGGCAATCACAGAGACATGGTGGCACAGCTCACGTGACTGGAATGTGGTCATGGATGGCTATGTCCTTTTTAGGAAAGACAGGTCATCAGATGAGGTGGTGGAGCTGCTCTTTACATGAGGGAGCAATTAGAATGTCTCAAGTTCTGTCCATGAGTGGGTGAGGGGAGAGTTGAGAGCTTGTGGGTGCGAATTAAGGGACAGGCTAGCATGGTGTCTCGGTTCTAGTTTAAATTTCCAGAGACTGAAATAAATTTGCTGGAACCAATAACAATTTTTATAGAGTGCCCTTCCCTCTTCCCCCTCCTTTCCTAAAGGAAAGGGATTAGATGGAGAGAGAGAAAAGTAAGCACAACCAAATAAAAGAATCTCACTTGACTTAGAAGTTAAAAATAAAAGTTTAACAATAATTTTAAAAGGTACCTGAGGTAGGGAATTTACAAAAGGTGCAGGGAAGGGAAAGCAAATACAAAAGGTATAAATACAACCTGATTTTGACGGTGATGGCTTTGTCCACCTCGTGGGTGATGGCCACGTGGCAAAACAAAGAGAGGAACAGGATGGTGATGCTGGTATGCAGGGAGCAGAGAGTGCAGAGGGAGAGAGACAGGAAGGCCCCCTGCTTTCATGGGTCTCTAGACAGGAAGGGGGAGTGGGGTAACCATCACCTGGTGGTGTTCAGACTCACCTTTGGGGAGGGATCAAGATCACCTAGGTTCAGGTTCAGGGTTATTCCCCCTGGAGTGTTAACCCTATACACATGGGTGATACAGTTGTGGGTGTTTGTTACAGGCTGCCTGATCAGGACGATCAGCTGATGAGGGCTTCTTCAGGCAGCTAACAGCAGCCTTGCAATCACACACCCTGGTTCTCATGGGGCATTTTAACTACTCAGATGTTTACTGGAATGGCTACTCAGGCAGCCAGAGTCCATGAGGTTCCTCCAGTGCACTGATGATAACTTCTTGATGCAAATGGTGGAGGAGCCAACTAGGAGGGGATTTCTGCTGGATCTTATGCTCACCAGCAAGGAGGGTCTGGTTGAAACAGTGAAGGCTGGGGGCAGTCTTGGCCTTAACAATCATGAGATGGTGGAGTTTAAGATCTTGTCTGGTAGAAACAGGATATCAAGCAGGACTGCAACCCTGGATTTCAGAAGGGCCAACTTTGGCCCTTTTGAGTCAGGTGCAGGGGGAAATTTCACGAGACAGGGTACTAGAAGGCAAAGGGGCCCATGACAGTAAGTTAACATTTAAGGACTTCTTCCAAGCTCAAGATCAGTGCATCCCAGCAAGTAGGAAATCAAGAAAGGGAGCCAGGAGACCTGCATGGTTAAGTAAGGAACTGCTAAGCAACCTTAAGTGGAAGAAGAGAGTCTACAGAACATGGAAGGAGGAGCTGGCCACTTGGGAGGAGCATAGGACTGTTGTCAGAGGATGTAAGGAGACAACTAGGAAGGCTAGGGCCTCATTGGAACTCAACATTGAAAGGAAGGTAAAAGACAACAGAAAGGGCTTCTTCAAATACATTGCAGGAAAAACTAATGCTAGAGGCAATGTAGGTCCTATGCTGAATGAGGTGGGTGCACTGGTGACAGAGGACACAAAGAAGGTGGAGTTACTAAATACCTTCTTCATATCCATCTATACTGCTGGAGACTGTCCTCAGGAGCCCTTGACACCTGAAGGACCAAAGGAAAGCATGACAGAGGAGTCTGCCTTGGGTCAGGAGGACAGGGTTAAAGAACAGTTGAGTAATCTGGACATCCAGAATTCCATGGATCCTGGTGGCAGGCACACATAGGTGCTGAGGGAGCTGGCAGAGGTCATTGCCAGACCACTTTCCACCATCTTCAGTAAGTCACGGTGAACAGCAAAGGTGCCTAAGGGCCAGAGGAGGGCAAGCATCACTCCAGTCTTCTAAATGAGGCAACTATAGACCTATCAGCCTCACCTCCACCCCCAGGAAGGTAATGGAGCAGCTTATCCTCAGTGCTGTACTTAAGCATATCAAGGACAAGGAGATCATTAGCAGCTGTCAACATGATTTTACTAAGGGGAAGTCATGCTTGACCAACATGATAGCCTTTTATGAGAACACAACCAGGTGCATTGATGACAGTAGATCTTGGTTTCACTGAAGCGTTTGACACTGTCTCCCACAGCATTCTTGCAACTAAACTGAGGTAGTGTGGTCTCAATGATCTGGTAGTGAGATGGATGTGAACTAGTTGAAGGGAAGAAGTCAGAGGGTTGTGGTCAATGGGATGGAGTCCAGCTGGATACCTGTAACTAGTGGAATTCTACAGAGGTCAGTACTGGGACCAGTTCTGTTCAATATATGAAGGCATGGAGTGCACTGTCAGCAAGTTTGCTGTTGACACCAAACTGGGTGGAATAGCTGAGACACCGTAAGGCTGTGCTGCCATTCAGTGAGACTTGGACAGGCTGGAGGGTTGTGCAGGGAGAAATTTAATGAAATTCAACAAGGGCAAGTATAGAATCTTGCACCTGGGTGTCAAGGTCCGGAGGAGCAGAGATGAGCAGTATCTCTGTCCAGAGGAGCTATGGATTCCGTGTTGTGAAATTGAGGTGCAAACGAGACCATATATCACCATGAAACTGTTTATTAAAGGATAAGGTTGGGCAAAACGGAGGGAGAGAGAGGAGAAGGGGGAGAGAGAGAGATCAGAACAGAGTGAGAGAGGGGAGAAGGGGGAGAGAGAAAGATAAAGAGATCGATGGAGAAGAGAAGAAGGAGCAGGGAAGGGGAAAAGGCTGTGATCATATTACCCTCAGTCACAGATGAAGGGGAGAGAGAGAGAAGGGTGCGTGGCCCAGGGATGATCTTCTGTGGAGTTTGTCAGAGTTTCTCCTGGTGGTGTGCAGCTGTGGTGGTCTGGTGATGGTCTGCCCTCGGTGGTCCGGTGGAGATGTCACTGGTGGTCCAGTGGGAATGGTAGTCCGCTGGGAATGCCACACTTTGGCAGGCATTTCTCCTGCCTTTTTATACAGTTTTCTGCTCAGTGTCCAGCTGCAGCCCCCCAGGGCATCTTTCTGTGCATTCTCATGCATTTGCAGGGGTCCGGCGTCTCCTCTCTCTTGGCTACACCTGTCCACACCCTGCATACACATCCCTTGGGGGTAGCTGAGATAAGATGGAGGCTTCCTGGGCAGTCCAGCCAGGGTGAGATCTAGGAGTTTCAAAGGTATTGTCTGTTGATTTGCATCTCTGAGCTTTTGGGCCAAGCACCGAGTCTGAGTCCCAGGAGTAACAAGATTAAGGAGAGATGATGCAATCTTTGTTGATTAAGGAGGGACGATGCAATCTTTATCTTTGTTGATTAACAAGAGAGAGGATCAGACTCTCACACTGGGACAACCCCAGGGATCAGTATAGGTTGGGGACTGATCTGTTGGAGAGAAGTGAAGGGGAAAAGAATCTGGTGGGGGTCTTAGTTGATGGGAGGTGGACCATAAGCCAGCAATGTGCTCTTTTGGACAGTAGGGTCAACACCATTCTGGGATGTATGAGAAGGCCTGTGGCTAGTAGGTTGAGAGAGGTTCTTTTGGCCCTCTACTCTGCCCTGGTGAGACTGCATCTGGAGTAGTGCCTCCCAGTTTAAGAAGGACATGAGAGAGTCCAGCACAGAGACACAAAGATGATTAAGATAATGGAACATCTCTCATACAAGGAGAGACTGAGGTAGCAGGGGCTCTTTAGCTTGAAGAAAAGGAAACTGAGAAGCGACCTCATCAGTGTCTATAAATATATAAAGGGTGAGTGCCAGGAGGATGGAGCCAGGCTCTGCTTGGTGATGCCCAGTGACAGAACAAGGGGCATTGGGTGGAAGCTGAGGCATAAGAGGTTTCATGTAAACATAAGGATGAATTTTTTTAGTGTGATAGTGACAGAACACTGGAACAGGCTGCCCAGGGAAGCTGTGGATTCTCCCTTTCTGAAGGTATTCAAAACCTGCCTGGACATATTCCTGTGTGATCTGATATAGGTGATTCTGCTGTGGCAGGGTGGTTGGACTGGATGATCTTTAGAGGTCACTTCTAGTCCCTGAAGCTCTGTGGTTCTGTGATTGTGATTCTGTGAAGTAGAAAAAAAAACATGCTGTTCTGATTTTGATAATTTTTCCCCTGGTGAGTTTCCATAGTGATCTCATTAATATTGCTTTCTAACTTTGGAAATTGCCAACCTAAATAGCATAACATTGTACTTGAAGGATAATACTTCTGTGCTGCTGAAAAGAGTAGGGACAAATCTGTTTCTGCTATGAAGTTAGTGGTGAAAGGGAGACTTCTGAGTTAATCTCTAGATGGACTGAATGCTGTCAGATTTATAGCTGATTTCCTGCAATGGAGGCAGTCTAATTATCTGAGGTCAGCTAGTCTGTATCAGACTAAGGATGAAAGCTACAACATTGAGTCTTCCTCACAGCTCACTGCCTCTATGAGATGTTTTAATTGCCTGCAATCATGTTCAGTGACAGGACAAGAAACAGTGCACACAAACTAGAACACAGTGGTTACACATAAACATAAGGAAGAGATTCTTTGCAGTGAGGGTAGCAGAGCACTGGAACAAGCTGCCCAGAGAGAGTGTGGAGTCTCTGTCTCTGGGCGCATCCAAAACCCACCTGGGTGCATTCCTCTGTGATGTTACTCTAGGTGGTCATGTTCTAGCAGGGGGAATGGACTAGTTAAATGTTCAGAAGGCCCCTTCCAAACCCTACCATCATGTGTTTCTGTGTGATTTTTATTCTTCTCCAAAGTCCACAGAATAGAGAGGTTTCCTTTTTGATATTTCTTTGTTTGTTTTCCCCTGAGCCATCCACCTCTTTGCCAGCATGCCTTCCTGTGTTCCAGGTCAAACTAGGCCCAACTGGGCAAGCGCTGCAGCCCCACCATTCCAGTGGCCTTCTCTGAGCTCCTTTGCTTTATCAATGCATCCTCTGCCTAAACAGGGCACAGTGCCCAGATGAAGACTGAAGCATGCTAAACAGGGCACAGTCCCCAGATGAAGACTGAAGCATGCTAAACAGGGCACAGTGCCCAGATGAAGACTGAAGCATGCTAAACAGAGGGCCTTTATTCAAGTCCCATGAGGGACATTGCTGCCACAGATCTGCATGTGCAGGGCAGTGCTGTCCACTGCTCCTACCTGAATTTTATGAGGACCATGGTTGCCTCTTCCTCCCTCCTGTCCAGTCCATCTGTGTGATAGCCCTCTCCTCATGTGTAGTGATACTTGGAACTTGCTAACACCTTCAAAGTTAATGATGGTGGCATTCATTATGTCCTGCAGGTCACTGGGAGATGTTAGCACCAGATCTGGTACTTAGATAATGCTGGGACTCAGTGACCTTATATGTCTTTTCCAACTAAAGTGATTCTATATCTCTATGTTGAATGGACACATCCCACAATACGTTTTGTAGTTACTGGGCTGTAATGTCCAAACTTAAATGACTTGGCCAAGTCAAGGTATCTCCAATCCTCCTCTGTCGTCCACAAATTGAGTCATTCTGTCACAGAAGGTAATAAGATGGCTTAGACATGATTTACCTGTGTTAAGTTCATGCTGACTGTTCCCATTCCCTTTCTCTGCTTTCCTGTGTTCCAAGAAGACTCTGTAAAGATTTTGCCAAGAGTCAGCATAAGGCTGACTGATATATAGTTCTCTGGATCATCCCTTTAACCTGTCTTGAAGGTATATGTGATTAATTGCCCTTCTCCTGTCTTTGAGAGTTTGTTCTGACTCCCATGATCTTTCAAACATGATAAATCTTTGATAGAAAGATGATGGAAAGAGGATATCAGACAGATTCAGCACACTGGGTATGCTCTTACTGAGGCACACTGACTTATGTGAGTTATCACAAGTGAATCTTCGTTCAACCTTCCACCACTCCTAGTCCCTGGAACACTCCTTCCCCTGGAACACTTTCAGGTCAGGGCAGCTCAGCCCCACTGGTTTCTATTGTTCAGTAAATCACTCAGTTTTTTTCAGTAATGAGCTTGTATTTTCCCTTTTTACCCTTATCTTACTAATGTAGTTGTAGAAGCTTTTCTTCTTGCCCTTGATGTTCCTTCAACCTCTTAAATCGTGCTTGAGTGACACCAGATCTACCTGTCCAGGCAAGTTTTAAAAGTGCCTCTTTTTTTTTTTTTTTGCTGGAGTTCTGCCACGAGGTCCCTTTTAGCCAAGTCCTGACAGACCCACTTGTCTCTCTATTAAGGGGAAAAAAACAACAATCTTCCTTACAGTGTAAGCTTAGGTGGTATACTTTTCATGACAGTAACTCAATTAGATTACATATCTAATTATTTATTCAATATTTATACTACTAAGTTTTTGTATTTCAAAGCCTGGAATTGTCACGGAGGGGAAATTAATTGGTGCGAGATGATACTCTATAAAAATATATAATTTATTAATTTCAATATTCTGAACTCTTGCCACCCCCAAGCACTGAATTTTAATATTACTATCTGTTCTTACACAGTTATGGAAGACATTCTAGGGGTAACATCAAACAGAACTATTATTATCTAGCAAACATTTAAACAATAAACAGAGAGAATCCCCGTGGTCAATATGCCGCCTGGGGTCAATATGCCATTTGCCCAGTAGATGGGCCTGAGCTCTTTCTGCTCTATGGCAGAAGGCAGTAGAGAATTACAGAGGCATTCAAGCATTTACTCACAAATTTGTATTAATTATCAATCACACCCCGGGGCTACGTCACATCCTATACAGGTGTCCAGTCTTCAGGGAACTCTGCCTGCAGATGTGGAGGCTGGAATTCTCCTGGCTTCAGGGGAAAGGGATGCAGACAATCTCTGACCTTGTTCTCCTGGCTTCTTCTGGACGATCTGGTATATATATATATATATGTCCAGGAATTCTTAGGCAGAATTCTGTAGGTACAGAAGCAGGATGTTGTACGATCTCAGCATGGTGTCATGCTGGCCATACAGGCCGATCACGTGCAGACAATCCAGCGTCTGCTCCTGGTAACTCGCAACAGTGGAGTTTACCAGGCAGTGATAAGGCAGCAGGCGTGCAATAGGGTGCACGGCTGCATGGGAGACTGAGCTCTGTAGAGAATAGCACCAAGCAGTGAAGCAAAAGCAAGCAAGCAGGCAGGCAAGCACTTTGTTTACCTGTGTACCTCCTATTTATCATATGTGGGACAAGATTAATGACCCCTTGGCCACCAGAATGACCAATTAGCTTGGCAGTTATCCAAAGCATACCATAATAGGCAAGGGCCACAGGCCTGGCCCCCCCAGATATGGGGAGCGCATGGGCCTTGTACTCGGTAAGCCATAAACTAGGCATGCGGGCTTATACAACTGCTTTGCACAACCTGAGCCCTGGGCAGGCCAGACTTTATGGCGCCAGGTCTATTGTGCCCCTTTTGTGTTCATTTAATGTGTTTACCTCTGGAGTAGGCAGAAAAACATGTCCAGGCAAGGCAAAGCATGTGTAAGCCTATTTTGGGCCTAAGGGCCCTCCACGACAGGAGTGAAGCTAACCTTTTAACTGGCAGTTACAAATTAAAACTTTCACTCCCTTGCAAAGAAACAAGACACTGGAAAAGGAAAATTTGTGAGGAACATGAAACTGAATCATATTTTCCTATTTTCTTTTAAAGTGGATATTTAAGAAAGTATTTTTTTAGTCTCGTGCAGTGTTTACAATAAAAGAGTTAATTGCTCTTTCAATAACTTCTCAATTTAAAGTTTACAGGCAAGTTCGTTTCCTTGTTCATTTTTACTAATGGAAATCTTATATATTTAGATGTGTATGATGTCTGGGCAATGTTTGAAATTTACAAAAACACAGTATAAAACAATATTTCTAAGCATCATGATAAAATACATTTGTTTCCACCTTCAGAGAATCACAGTTTCGAAAAATAATCCTGAATTTTGAGGATGTACCACGTGACTTTTTAAAATACATCACACAAAACTGACACACGATTTCTGAAAAATCTTCCTGATTCCTTAAGAAATCATGAGAAAGATATTTCCCATGCATTCTGAACATTGCTTTTATTTTCCTTGTCTTACAGGAGGAGAAAGGAGGATGCCGTCATCCAAGCACCTATCAAGTAAGAACTAGAGAAATGTGTTTCTTGTGCAGTTGTAGTCGAGGCCACATTGCTGTGATCCCTGAATTAATTTACTGACTCCTCACTGCATTCAAAGTCTGTCATTCAAGCCACATGGAGTTGAGTGTTCTTCACTTGTAATTTATTACAGTAATCAGAACAAAGGCAGGGAGAAGGGAAACAAACTGGCATAGTTATTTGTAGTTTCCAAAGCTTTTGTCAGAGTCTGCCAGAAAAGACCATTTAGCAAGACATATAGTTACAGATGAGAAGCAAAATGCTTTTATATATCAAAGCTAAGAGACATGAAACAAAGCAGGAAGAGAAATGACTGCTTTTTAGCTTGGTTGAAGCTTAACAGCACCTACTGCCAAAGCCTGTGTCAGATCTGGCTTTTCTTAAAGTCATTAACACTCCCCCTACCCTATTCCTATCTCAAGTAACCACAACAACAAAGCAGCAGTCACTAAGATGGGAACTTCTGTACATTCTTTAGACTGTCCAAGACAATAAGTCAAGACAGTTAATGGTGTGGTCACTGAACAACTCCATCACCAGTTAACTACACACTAAAATTAGACATTCAGTGATGAGTAGTAGAATGAAATGTAATCTGTGGTTAGGACCCAAGGCCATGTCGTGAAAACCTTTATTCACTGCAAAACAATAGTGACTGGGAAAGGTTACCAGAGGAGTAGACTACCATGACACACAGTGCAGCAAATATTACTTGGATAGTGGATTGAGAATTATTTTTAAAAACTTTTGTTAATGGATATAGCAGAAATGTGTGAAAGATGCTGGAAATAGTGATAGAAATGAGGAGGAGGAAGAAGCTTCTAAGAGAAAAGGACTGAAAAAAGGCAGGAGAGGAATAGGAGGATGTGACCATGTTGTGAAGGGGTTTTGCTTGGGTTTTAGTGGATTAAATATGAGGCCAAATTTAAAAGGGTTTTAAATAATTTAATGTTATATACAAAGAGACACCCCCTCCCCCCCCCCAAACTTATATACAGTTAACCTACACAAGTTCTTTGTATGCAGTTGTGAAATTACTTTACAGAATGTCTATTTACAGCAGGAATTAGGAATTTGGCAGAGGTTTGGAAAGATTTTGGATAGAGTCTTGTGGCATAGAAGTGCCACAGGTAAAGTCACTGAAAGTCTATGCTGCTCAAATCGAGGTTGCTTAGTTACTCACTGGCTGGAGTCACAGTCTCAGTGATCTCAAATATGTGTAACAAAAGCCATGCTGTTGACTCTCATGGATCTGAATAGTTCAGTTCAGGTATTATTAGGGTGCACTGTCTGAGGAGGCTCCACGGGCATGATCGAGGCAGGAATGACGGGCTGGAGCGGCGGCTGGCCGGGAGTGCCTTGGTCGAATTTTCTCCTGGACTGGTGTGAAGTACTGTGGGTTGGAATCGCGCAATGGTGGTGGCCCCAGAGGTGACAAAGAGGCTAGGAGTGGTGGGTGGAGGAGGGTGGCAGGAACACTGAATTGACCTATTTATGGGATATGGGCCCAAGATTGGTGGTCCTTTGGCCACAATACTGTCCAATAAGTGTCTGGCAGCAGGCCAAAACATGCCAAATAAGGTAGGGTCCACAGGTCTGGTACCCCCAGATATGGAGGGGGCTCAGGTGGGCCCACACCCTAGGGACGTGAGCTTACACAACATGTTTACTTCAACCTTGCAAGCAAGGCAGGACAGACTTGAAGGTGCCAGACTTATTGTGCTCCTGTGTCCCCTTAATTTGTTTTCCCCTGGTTTAGATAGAAAACACCTTTCGGGGGGAAAACATGTCCGGGCAAGAATAGACTTGTAAACATGGCCATTTGGGCCTATGTGGCCCTCCACCACAGACTAGCAAGAAGGATGCCAAATGATGGTGTTTGAGTACTTCGGCAGAAGTACAGATACAAGTGTCCTGTCTTCTGTCAGACAGTGTGTAGCCACTGGGAGTTGGGCAGTTTTTATTCCCATGTCCTCAGCACTGCTGAGGCTATATCTTGACTACTTTTTTCAGTTTTGGGCCTCTCACTACAATAAAGACATAGAGATCTGAGGCATTTTCCAAAGAAGAGCAAAAGAGCTGATTAAGAGTTTAAGGAATAAGACTTAATGCAGAGTGGCTGAGAGAACTGTTTGTTTAGTCTGGAGAAAAGGCATCTCAAGGGAGACCTCATCACTTAGGTGATACTAGGTTAATGGTTGGACTTGATGACTTTGTTTCCAACCTAAATGGTTCTCTGATTCTATTGGTATTCTGCATGGCTGGTTCAAAAAAAACCAACAAAAAACCAAACCAAACCAAAACAAAAAAAAAAAAAAAACCAAACCAACCAAAACCACACTGGTAATTGCCTTCTGGCAAAGGGAAAGAACCAGATAGTCCCTTTGCATCATGTCTTACCCAGACTTGTGAGGCTCAGCAGTTTTTCCGCTTGAGAAACCATTCAAGGATGCACCAGTTAGATTTCAGATTGCTTGCGTGCTAGTTTGAGCCTAACTGGGATATTTTGGTGAGAAGAATTATCTTATAGGATGTGAAAAGGAAACAATGCTGATGTCTACTTCACTGACAGGCTTGCTGAGCCGTGTAAGAACAAGAACACAAATACAGGTTAAGTCACTCTCTCTCTCTCTTTGGGCTGCAGGCACTTCTCTGCCTAACTTAATAACTAATCCTTCTGCTTACTAACCCTCCTGGCTGACCCTCCAAACTACTTTGAAGCATAAGGCAAAGCCTGGGATAAGGTAGAGGGGTGGAGAGAAGGTCAAAGGGTGGCTGGGACTCAGGTTTCTGGTGAGGGTGTTGTGTTTCTCTATTACTTTTTAACTTGCATATTTCTATATTTTTAACTTGTATATTTCTGTATGTATTATAAATATCTGCTTGTACGTTGTGCTAAGCTGTAAATATAGCTTCATTCACTCAATTCCCAGTGGCTGAGTCTAGTCTGGGTGATTTTCACAAGTGTGTGGGGGCAGGTAACACCCACACCATCATAGCTTGTAACCACCAATACTCTCAGGAGACTATAGAGTACACAACTTTCTTTTGTTACTTTTTTTTGTTGTTTTGGTTTGTTTTGGTTTTCTTCCAAGCAGATATTTTAAGACTTGGTCATGATTCTACTGCAAAATATCTTCAAGATCTGAGACACTATTTTGTTTATTGCCAAGCCTGGGGAGATAAGATTTCTCACATTATATCAATGCCTAGATAATGTGCACTTAGAGGGGACAAATGAAGTAATGTCCTGTTAGGGGGACTATTACATTACTCGATACCTCCAATCATATTGACAGTCATCTTGAAACCATGCATTAGGCCATACATATTGCTTTATTCAGGACTGCAATAGCAGAAACATCTGGGGCAGTGCAGATACTATACCACATATTTGCATATGCCATCCAAATCTGATCAATTCTATTACGGGACTCTTTTTTTTCAACATACATTTAAATTATTGAGGTGTTAAGGAAGGGTTTGAATCTGGGTTAGGAGTGAATTGTAATGAGGCCAATGTACAATGTTATTAAATGGTTTATTAATTATACAAAGAAAACTTCCCCAAACTCATTTACAGTTAACACACACACAGATTCTATGATGCAGCTGCTCAAACTGTTTTGCAGAATGTATCTATAGAGAGTCAGATTAAATGATCTAGGAAAAGCCTTTACAAAGGTTCCTAACTGGAGATCCTGGCAGCACAAACTGCCGCTGAAAGGTTCAGCATAAACTGTTACCAAGTTGAGTAAGGAGAGTCAGGGTACTCACTGGCCAAAGGTCTCGGTATTAGCTCTCCAAAAGCATAAACGGGAAAATACCTATACCTATAGTGAAAGCCAGGTGGTGGACTTGAGGTGGTAATGATGCGATGTGGCTTTGCTGCTGGTTCAGTCCAAATTGAGCACGCCGTCTGAGAAGGCCCACGGACACAAGAGAGGTCTTCCGTGACTCTGAGACAGTCATGGGGTGGTCAGCAGCCACCTGGGCACAGCAGGGTACAGGTTTGCCGGCTGGAGCAGGCTGATTCAGTGCTGTGGATAGCTGGGAGTTGGCCCTCGGGCTGGCACGGTGGGCTGGAGCCGCGGGCCGGCAAGTCCCAGTGTCGAAACTCGTTGCTAAGTCGTTGCTGAGTCGTTACCTACATTCGGGCTCGATCAGGCAGGGTCAGGCTGCCAGTCGCAGGCCAGTCCCCACTTGGGCGCGATGCAAAGTGTGGTGGCAGACAGAGGCACCTAAGGCAAACAGGTAGCGAACAAAGCAAAAGCAGCAGCAGCAAACAAGAGAGTTTGCCAGGGCGTGAAGCATTCGCCGAGCGTCTTCGAACAATAGCAACAGGTAAGACCAGCCCTAGAACCAACCCTGAGTTATCTCTCCAAAACAGGAAGGTGCTCAGGCCTAGGATCCTGACCTGTGCTTATCCCAAAACAAAGCAAGCTGCAAAACAAGGCCAAGTATGGGGTCTGTGATAGACTGAGAGGTGCCAAAGCTTTGGTCTGCTTTCCTCCTTCTTCCACCTGGGAAGAAGAAGTGGGAAGGGGTGGGGTAGGGGTGGGGGTGGGCAAAATGGGTATTTGGGCATGTGTTTAGGGCATGTGATGGATATGTGTTCTAGGCATAATTTTGACCTTCCACCACATGAGGAAAATGTGTAGCAAAGGTTGACCTGCATTCAGTTCCCACTGGGACTTTATTCATTTAACATATAAAACCTCAAGTCCTTCTCCATGAGTCCACTGGACATTGAAAAGCAGATCTAGAAATGTTTTTTTTTCCAAGTGTTTTTCAAATGTTTCTTCAAGGAAATAACTTGAATAGCTATTAAAGTATTTAGTAATTAAAATTAGCTTAGGGATGGGAACTACTTTTAAATGCGTAGAATCCGTGGTTAAAATACTCTCTTGTTTGATTGTTTTGCAGTGCAGAGGGGTTCCGGTGACAAACTTGCAATGAGACAAACCTACAGCTTTGTTTCTGTAGTTGTCAGCTTTACTTCTTCATTCACTCTACCACATGTTTTTTTGTGTTCAACACCTGCCTTTCTGTTTTAACTTTTATTTTAAATAAGTAATATCAAAGAGAGTTATATTTAATAAGGGTGTGCAATGACTTTAAATAATTCCATGCTGAACTCCCCCTCCACCAACTAAGCCTCTTACTCCAGGTCTCTAGTAACCTGATCCTTTCAGATGCTGTTATTTGCTGTAGGAAATTAACATTCTCAGTTACAGTTAATTTCAAAATCACACAGATAATAGGCACTTAATTTTCCCTGTGGATCTAAAATGTAATTTCATCAAGCCCGTTTGCTTAACTCTTTTGATATTTTTTACTGCAATTTTAGCATCACTTTTCCTTAAAGTTTTGTAAAAAAAGTAAACATTGCTTTGATTTTTTTTTTCTAGTTACATCTCTTTTCTTTTAGGATGGATCTGTCATCAAAACAATTAAAACAGTAAGATGGATGTATCTACTGTATTTTTTTTTAGATAAAAGCTCCCTTTCTCATGAATATTTAAGCAACAAAGGGATTGTAAGTAAAATATTTAATCTGAAAATTATTTTTTTCTTGTTATGTCTTAAGAAACTTCTAATATAAACACATACTGCAGTTCAATATGTGTTCCATATACATGTATGAATTATAAATTTATTGGTTACAAACAGGAAAAATAATTTAGCATTGTGATGGTTTGGATGTTCCCCACCCGCCTCACACTTCGGAAATCGCCCAGACTAGACTCAACCAGCTCTGGAAATTAAAGCTTATATTTACAGCTAGCATAATATACAAGCAGATATTTACAGTATATACAGTTATAGACAGAAATATACAAGGTAAAAGGTAATACAGAAACACAGCAGCCCTCCCAGAAACCTGAGTTCCCAGGAGGGGCTCCCAACCACCCTTCCACCTTCTCCCACCCCTCTCAATCTTACTGCAGTCCCAAGGAAGAATAGAGGTTTGGCCAGGAGGTTAGGAAGCAAAGTGGATTAATCAGAGAGATGGCAGAGAGGCTAGAGAGAGAAATGCATCCCAGAGCTCCCAAGCAGAAGTGCCTTATCTATGTTTATACTCTTGTTCTTATATATCTCAGCAAGCCTATGAATGAAGTAGACATCACCATTGTTTCCCTTTCACAGCCTGTAATCTAGTTCTTCCCACCAAAACATTCTAGCTAGCTTCAAACTAGCACAAGCATCATGTTTAATTATTTTTTTAATGTAGGCTTTTAATGCCATTTGTCTGTATCATAAAATATTGTGGAGTTCATTCATGTAAATAGTTTCCTCTCCTTTCTTTCTTTCTTTCTTTCTTTCTGTCTTTCTTTTTTTTTTTTTTTAAACTGATTTTCAGACAGTTGATATTATTTGACCAGACTGTTTCAAAGAACTTGGGGACATTATAAAAATGGTTTTCACCAACTTCCTCATGTACATGTGATTTGTAAATGCATGAGTTATTAATGTGCTTTTTATATTCTGGATTTCTTTAAATCAGTTGCCTTGTATATTCCAGCCAGCTGTTGAGATGCTGATAACAGGCCCAGTATACCCTGTAGTCTAGATATGACAAGAGGCAATAAAGTTGATAGATAAGTTTGATCAGAGTCCTATTTTCTGAAATACTTGGGAAAAAAAAGAGACAAGCCAGTTTCCAGAAGTGAAGAAACATAGTTTCTGTATATCTACTGACTTAGCATTGTTTTCTTAATGGAACTGATGGTGAAACCTCTATTTGGTGAAGCATGATTGCAAATTTAGGAGCTTCCATAGCACTGCTGGCTCCAGTCCAACAGATGTTCATCCCTCTCTTTATCCTTTCCCTCCTGTAGTTAGTCATTATTTATTTTTGTGGCTGGCCAGTAGGTCAAGGGAGGTTATTCTTTCCCTGTACTCAGCACTGGTCAGACCACACCTTGAGTACTGTGTCCAGTTCTGGGCCCCTCAATTCAAGAAGGATGTTGAGGGGCTGGAACATGTCCAGAGAAGGGCAACAAAGCTGGTGAGGGGCCTGGAGCACAAATCCTATGAGGAGAGGTTGAGGGAGCTGGGCCTGTTTAGCCTGGAGAAGAGGAGGCTCAGGGGTGATCTTATTACTGTCTACAACTACCTGGAGGGGCATTGTAGCCAGGTGGGGGGTGGCCTCTTCTCCCAGGTAACCAGCAATAGAACAAGGGGACACAGTCTCAAGTTGTGCCAGGGTAGGTCTAGGCTGGATATTAGGAAGAAGTTCTTCACAGAGAGAGTGATTTCCCATTGGAATGGGATGCCCAGGGAGGTGGTGGAGGCACCATCCCTTGAGGTGTTCAAGAAAAGACTGGATGAGGCACTTAGTGCCATGGTCTAGTTGACTGGCTAGGGCTGGGTGCTAGGTTGGACTGGATGATCTTGGAGGTCTCTTCCAACCTGGTTGATTCTATGATTCTATGATTCTGTGATTCTATGATTCTCTATGAGTCGTTTCAGTTGCTTAAGCTTTGACTCTGGCTTGCTGAAGTTAAGGACATTGACAACCACAAAACATGAAGCAAGATTGAATTATTTTGGAGTATTGTACATGTTCTTATGTTCCTTGACTATGATTAAGTCAGTAGCCTGAGGAAAAGATGTATCAAGAGAAATACTAGCTGGTGTAATTATGCAACAGTTTACCCTGCAACATTGCCTTGTAGAAGTAAACCATGCCCTACAATGCAGCCTGTGGGAAGAGTGGGGCAGTGTCAGCACAGTACCTAAAGCTAAGAGGGCTAAGGGAGATTATATCACCGTGCCCTTAATATGCCTTTTCACATTCAGCTGATTGTATTGATCTATGTAGAAAAGACAGGGTCCTTAGGAAACTAGATGAGTCTGTGGTATCTCTTGTCCTCATTTACACTGTTATTTTACATTGTTATTGTATAGGTTCTTCTCTTGTAGGTGCATTCAGGTTTGAAGGAAAGACTTATGTGATTTCTCAAAATCTTGTTTCTGAACATTCTCTTGTCTCTAGGTTGAGCTTACTAGAAATGCTTTCTCATCTTCCCAGCTCAGGTGAAACTTCCAGAAGTGGACATTCTGGACAGATTTTAAACCATATCTGAAAATGCGGAGATACGAGGGGAGGGGGAAATACCTTTTAAGGTGAAGCAGAATGTGTTCTAAGAAATTACTGGTCTGTTTTACAATAATGAACTAGACTCAACAGTTCTGGGAAAAGGCTTTGCCTTTGTCTGATAGATGAGCGAAAAGGTTTCATCCAGCATTATCTAATTAACTAAATCATGGCACCAAGTGCCACATCTAGTCTCTTTTTAAACACTTCCAGGGGTAGGGACTCTACCAGTATCCTGGGCAGCCCATTCCAATGGCCAGTCACTCTTTCTGCAAAGAACTTCTTCCTAACATTCATAATGTTATCATGAGTTATCTTTGGCTAAAGCAAATCAAAACACTGCAGACAACAAGACATGGCCACTTGATGTTTCTTTCTAAGTCTATAGGTTGAGAAATAAGCCAGGTCAAGGAGCTGCAATTCTCTTTGTTGAATGCATTTATTTCTGATGAAAGCAGCAGAGCCTACTTGAAAATATGGTAGTGGAGGAAATTTGATATATAAACATAAAACCAGTATTCAAATGATGAAATGAAGCAGTTGTGCATAAGGTGGACACAATTTTTCCACAAGCTGGCTAGCACAGGAGAACAGCTAAGAAATACTGGTGCTAGTTATTTGTCACATATGTTTCCTGTCCCATGATTGTTGCTAGGCACTGGTGGCAAATGTCATAGCCTGGACTGGATAATGGACGCTTGTATCTTTCTAAGTTTCTCTGTAGTCCCCCTGAAACTCTTTTCCTTCACTGCTTCAGTATAGGTAATATGGGAACGAGGAGGGAATGAATTTGGACTTTTAATTGCCATTATCTCATGTGGAGAAGAGGGGAAGAGCTAGAAGTGAATCTGCTTGCAGTAAATCTTGAATCTTGTGATGCTTGACTGGCTGAGATGGGCACTCCTTGGCATGAAGAGATATATTCCAGAGCAATTAGAGATGACCTGATTGTTTCATACTGCAGCTTCTGAGCTCAGATTGTTCATAGGGAATACAAAGCAGATCCTTCTGTTTGGCCTATAAACTTGGAGGGAAAGATAAAGCAAAGAAAAACATGTATCAGATATTTGACATTTTTTTTTTCATTCCAAATTACTCTCCTGAAAGCAAAAATTCAACAGTCCCTAGTGAAATGAAAGATGTTTTTCCTGCACCATTTTCTTATGGTTTAGATGTGTCATCCATAAGACCAAATGTGATCTATTTATTAAAATATTACCTCCCCCCAGGGTAGCAATTTTGAACTATAAAGCCTGGGCTTATCACTTTGAAAATACTGAAAAAAAAAATTGTTAAACACTGTTCAAGTAAGAAATCCATTCACTCAGATCTTTCCTGAAAAATAATTTAAAAAATCAGTCTGATTTTTTTGTTTGGTTTGGTTTTTGGGGTTTGTTTTGTTTGTTTGCTTTTTTTTTTTTTTTTTTTTTTTTTTTTTTTTTCCCAGCTGGGAAAAATAAATGTCCAGCAGATAAATCCACAAATTGCTCTAATTATCAGCTTGTTCTCAGGCAGCAGTAAAAAGGAAGAGCCATACTATTTTTGCTTTCTGTCAGTGAAAATCTGAGAAATGGTTTGCAACTGCTTTTGCTACTTTATTAGTGTTACAGTATCTGTTTTGTGTCTGCACTTTGTGGCAGTATTGGTGACATGAATTTGAGAGAATGTGAAAGATGTAAATTGTAACAACCTGTTTGGTTTTGTTTGTTTGTTTTGTTGAGGAGAGAAAACAAATGTTTTCTGTATTCTCACTCTCTGCTAAAGACATAGGAGGACCTTTCTGGTTGTCAAGATCTCATCTATGTGATTCCTATTCTCAAATGGAGGACCTGCTTGTTATTGCTGTGGTCTGATTCTTGCATTTTACTCCCATGAAAATTCTATTTTATTTTGGCTAAAAATGGTCCATTAAATAAGGGGATTCAGGTGGCTTAAACTAGATAATTTAAAGTTGACCTGAAGGAATGTTAGCTCACTTCCTTTGTGGTTTGTGCACAGTCTTGTAGGTAATGCAACACAAAAGTGGATATATAAAGAGTGCATCATAGTAATAAGCGATGGTTTTATGCCTTAATTGTTTGGATACTTTATCCTAGTTGCATGCTGGAGAACTATTTCAGTAATAATGAACTGGTTGCATCCCATTACACTCCACAGTAGTGTTTTGAGAGTACTCATGCTTCTGCTAATGTGCCTCTGTTGTGGAGGCAGGGAATTAATGTGGCCAGGTAAGGAATTTTACAGAAAAAAAGAATTATTTTATTTTCCCAACCCCCCACCCCCAAAACTATATACAGAAATTAATTTAATTTTAATTAGCAGATTCAGTTCGTTTGAGAAAATCTACAGGATACCATAGATAATGTCACTATTTCGTAAGTCAGAAGTTGGAAAAGGCTTTTAGCTATTAAATTATAACGTTTTTCTTAATAATAAAGCTGAGCCAAACAACTCACAGTCAGGCTGTCTGAAAAGGCTGGACTGCTGCTCCTCTTCTCAGGTTCTCTTTCAGAAGCCGTAGCAGAGGGCCGTTAAGAGGTATTCAGGTGCACAAAAGGTGTTAATAGGTGAAGCAGTCCTTTGGAGTGCTGGGCTCTTGCTGCAGAATCTATCCAGGCCAGGCGAGTGTGTGTGTGTGTGTGTGTGTGCGAATTTTCAGGCAGGCAGGAATGCTCAGGCAGGCACGATCTCTAAGGTGGTAACCCCAAAGGCGGGAAGTCCCCCAATATTTATACCCTTCCTAGACAAAGAGCAGAGTTACCACTTCCTAGTCGCGAAGACCACAGCCAATTCCAGCCCGATTCCAGTGCGGGCACTGCACGGGCACCCCTCGTGCCGGAAGGGCCCCTTGCTCTCCCCCCTTTACGCCTGCAGGACAGGGGCAGAGAGACAGGTCTGTTCATGACTTTTCCTCTCCCATTCAAACCACAGAGGGAGAGGAATTCAGGGGTATACAGGACTCCAGGACAGCCTCTTGTCATAGTTGGCTGTCATCAGCAGAATTATACTCACCTGCAAGAAGTCAAAGCAACAGGCAGCTTTGCTGAAACCTTAAACTTGCTCTCAGAATCACAGAATGGCTTGAATTGGAAGGGATCTTTAAAATCATCTTCTTCCAACCTTCCTGCCATTGGCAGGGACACCTCCCCCTAGACCAGGTTGCTCAAACCCTCATCCAGTTTGGTCTTAAACATTTCAGGGATGAGGTGTCCACAACTTCTCTGGGCATCTTCCTCCAGTGTCTCATCATCCTCATAGTAAATAACTTCTTCCTAATGTCCAATCTAGATCTACCCTTCTTTAGGTTAAAACCATTTCCCCTTGTCATATCACCACATGCCACTGTAAGACCTTCCTCTCCATCTTTTGTGTAGGTCACGCACAGGTTCGGGAAAGCTACCATGGCATTTACCTTGAGGCTTCTCTTCTCCAGACTAAATAGAGCCAACTCCCTCAGCCTGTCCTCATAGCAGAGGTGCTCCAGCCCTCTGACCATCTTTGTGACACTCATTCTGAACTTGTTAAATATATCCATGTCCTTCTTGTGTTGGGGCTTCCAGAGCTGAAAGCAATACTCCAGGAGTAGTCTCATAAGAGCAGATCAGTGTCAGGATCACTTCCCCTGACCTCCTGGCCATGCATTTTTTGATGTAGCCCAGGATACTATTGGTATTTTTGGCTGCCAGTGCATATTGCCATGTCATGTCAAGTGCATAATGAACTAACACCCCAAAATGCTCTCTACAGAGGAGCATTGAGAGCAATCTCTCAATCCACTAACACCCAGCCAGTATTTGTGCTCAGGATTGCCCTGACCCTGGTGCAAGGCCTTGCACTTTGCAATGTTGACATCACTGATTTTTGGTCATAAAAAATACCTCTTTCCTCTTTCATCTCACAAGCAGTGTCTAGTAAAAAGACTTTAGGGACTAATCATTAGAATTTGCAAGAGTGAATTTCTGTTGTGCTAAGATTCAGAAAATTTCCTTGGAGTACAGTAATGCAAATAGTTGCCAAATGGCTGATGAGATGGATTTGTTAGATTGGACTGGTGTAGAGGGAGAATGGGAGAAAGGAGGAAATGGAAAAGTAGAAAGAGAGAATTAAGTAGTAAGAGGAAGAGAAAGATATCACCACCCTTGATTCCTGTGAGTCTCATAGTCCAAGTTCTTGGTGGTGAGTGTACATTACAGCAGGGTCTTCTGTGGTAAGTGAAACGTGTGGACCCCAGAAGTTGTGATCTCTTTATACCCTTTAGGTGAGGGATGGGGTGGGGGTGAGTGGCTCTCCAAATCACAAAGAAAGAGACGTGCACAGAAGGGTGCCACCGGCCTTTCTGCAGCACTGTTGTGGTGGTTTGAAAGAGGGAATTCTTGCCTGTATAGAAATTATCTGTTTTCTTTGTCAAGCCATCTGACCAGCCACCAGCTCTCTTCTAGAACTGCTAAGGCCACCACCCTGTCTGTTCAAGACCAGGGTGGTGGCCTTAAGGAAAGGGCTATCATACTCCTTAAGGGCTATAAGACCTGCCTTGCCACATGCATTGTTTTCAGATAACAGAGGATTAGACTGTCATATTGTACTACAGAAATTTCAGTACAGCCTGTTGGGAGCTATTTTGAGGTAGATTTCTGGAGAAGAGTTCTACCTATAAATACCAAACAAACAAAACTCCACCTAAAACCCCCAACCAAACAACAAAACAAAACAAAGTAAAAACAACCCCACCACAACCCCCTGCACAAACAAACAAACAAAACCATATATATATATATATTCTAAGATGTGAAAATTGATTTGAAATGGATTGTTCACCTACATTTCTTCAAGATAACAAGGGTGTTTGGATACAGGATTGACACTTTCATCCTAAGTATAAAATATCTTCAGTAGTCATAGGGTGTCTTCTCAGACTAGATCTGCATCGGCAGTTTTTCATATATTAACTGTGGCCAGACATTATCCTGGAGTTAAAACATTCTCTTGGCTTATAGATTGTCACCATTTGTGTGCATGCTGGTTTGAGGCGAATTGGAATATTTTTAATGAGAGAAATTAGATCATTTGCTGTGAGAAGAAAATAATAATGATGTCTATATCACCTATTGGTTTTACTGAGAAGTATAAATAGTCATAACAACAGCAAAGTCTCTGACTTTGGTCTGTGTACCTGGCTGCATCTTGTCTTAACTCCTTTGCTTGGAAACCTGTGTAACTCAATCTAATAATTTCCTTCTCACCCCTCCTTGGCTCTGGCATCTCACCTCTGATTATCTTTAAAATTAATCATGTAAGCTTTCAACAAGGGCTTATTTTGGTTATTTCTGAGATAATGAGGGGAGAAAAAAAAGGGGATGTAGTTCAGAACCCTCTTTGACGGTCTCACTGTTCAGGAGATGTTTTGAATTTCTGTATTACTTTTACCTTTATGTAGTTGTAAAGACTTGTATATTTTGTATACATATGCTTGTAAATGTTTGCAGTGCAGTAAATATAGATTAATTTTAACTTCCAGCCATCTGAGCTAGCATGGTAATTTCAAGCACGTGTGTGGGAAACTCCCTAACCACCACAATGTGTGACATAATTATAAACCTTTACACAAGGGAAAATTTTGAAGTGAGAACAGGAAGCTACTATATTGTTCAGGGAAGCTCAAATTCTGGACTACGTCATTTCCTGTTGATAATGACTGTGTTACATTAATTTAGAAATTATCCATGTTATGGAAACACAGATTCTGTTTATTACTCTGTGTGTGCTGTAGCACAGGCAGCCTGTCAGAGCCATATCTATGGATCAAGAAGAGATGAAGACATGCAAAATAATTTGAAATCCCTATTTTAAAGAGCTTATGATTTGAAAGGCTGGTAGAATAAGAGAACATTGACTAGAGAGGCAATATCTGTGTGTGGGTGAAAGATTTGTAAAGCAATAGGCTATTTCATCACAGCCAGTCAGCAAATATTGTTAATTATAGTGAGTAATATTTCATTTGCGTTTCACAGTGTCATATCCCCTGCATACTCATAATGAGCAAAATAATCTGAATCTGCTGCACTGATCATTTTTGAAAAAGTAGTGCGAAGGCAGTACAAGTTCAGCACTATCCAGGACATTGGCTACTTGCTGTATTTCATCCTGGGGAGCAGCCAGCAATAGTAGATTCAGAATAAATGCCAAGGTGTTTCCCTTTCCCTTCTCCTCCTTGGCAGTATAAAAATTGCATCCCTCTGCAAGGAAGTGTTTTAAATGGCACTGAGCTGTTTGCAAGAGTCACAAGAGATACTTGGCAGAACTTCAGCACAAAGGAGTAGTGGGACTGCTAGAGCTCTCAGCACTGACCCAAACCTTTACTCATTTAACCTGATAATAAAACTCCTTTTAACTTTGAAATGATCTACAGGCTGAAACAATAGTGATTAATTATGTGGTGCCCAACGGCAGTCATGCTGGAGAGGTGAAAGTGTCAGAAAGGTCTATCAGGACTTGTGTCAGTGCCACTTTGGTGACTTGTCTGCCTTCCCTCTGGCTGAACCTGTCATCACTCTTCTGGTGGAAGTGGCCATCTAGGTGAGCACTCTGATGCTTAGTGCAGGAAAAGGTTACTCCAGCCTTGCAGAAACAGAGTCTTGATAAGTTTGGGGTAGATGTAGCTGAAATATGTTGTGCAGAGACAGGATGTTCAAGAAGAAGAGAGGAGCTAAGTACCATTCCCTTCAGTTTTCAGAGCTGTTTCCATTTTGCCATTTCTCTTAGCAGTATTTTGTCTTCTTACAGTTTTACATTTATTTTTCACTACACTAAATGTATAAAACAAATAATTTTTTTTGGTTGTTTTCTGGCAGTCATAATACAGGAGAGCCATGTTTAGGAAACAACTGGGCTGTGAAGCAATGTGGCATGAGCACAATCTCTGCTTGTGGCAATTTACAGCTTAGATAGTCTGGTGCTTGATAGTAGGAGTCATAGTAATATGTAGCCCTGAAATAGCCTTCCCCAAAATTAAAAGACTCTTAACCTGGCAAAGACCATTAGCATAGCATACAGCACAAATCACATTTTGGTGGATAATATGTTTTAATATTTAATAGCTTTCTTGTGCAAAGTTTGAGCTTTGTTTCAATTGTAAATATTTTTTACTTCTGTTTTCATCTCCTAAGTATGGATATATCCCTCTCATGCTCTGACCCACTTGCAGCTGCCTACCTGCGTACCTTAATGCAGATCTCACTTAAACCTGCCTATATATATATATGTGGAGCCTATAGTCTCCTAAGCCAGCTGTGCACACTTGCACGCCACTGTGTTATCAGGACCAGATCCTGTATTGCCTGCCTTTACCTGTGGAGCTCAGACTCCCGAGCAGCCGCGCACATCCTGCATGCCCACTGCCTATCATTGCCTGGTAAGCGCCACTGCCATTGAGTTAACCAGGAAGCAGACTCTGAATTGTCTGCACACACGATTGGCCTGCTAGCCACGTAAGAACCGTGCTGAGACTGCATGATATTCTCCTCCTGCACCTGAGATCCTGCCTGCTAAGAATCCCTGGACAGAGCATCCAGAAGAAGCCAGCAGCACCAAGGCAGAGATTGCATCCTTCACCAGGAGAACTAGGTCAGAGACTGTCATTTCCCCAGAAGCCGGGGAGAATCTCCTTTCCCCTCAAGCTGGGAGGATTCCAGCCTCATAGTCCACGGACAAAGTTCCCCTGAAGTCTGGACACTAGGCATAGGCTGTGACATAGCTCCAGAGGGTGATTGATAATTAATAAGAGCTGTGAGTAAATGCTTTGATGCCTCTGTAATATAAGTTGTCTCTGCCATAGAGCAGAATCAGTTTCCAGCCCATTCTGCTGGACGAATAGCATATAGACCCCAAATGGTATTTGCCGCGAGGGAAAAACTCCTCTCTCTGTTTATAGTTTGAATGTTTGCTAGTTATTAATAAGTCACTGTAGATATTTTGTCCTAGAATGTTTTCATAACCATGTAAGAATCCTTTTAATATTAATATACAGTGGTGAGAGTTCAGAATATTGAGTTTAATAAATATATATATTTATATAACATTATCTCACCCCAGCTAATTTCTTCCCTCCACCAAAATTGGTGTAGGTGGCAGAATACCCCTCCGTGACAGTACTCGGTCGACAGCAACTATTAACACGAAGAGTATTTATAAACACAGAATGAAACAGTTTCAAGCAGTCAGAACTTGGAAAATAGGAACACTGAAACAGGAAAATTGAAAAGCACAAAGCAGGCAGTATTGGCTATGGTCATGCGATGGATCAAACATGCTTTTGAGTAAGCCTAAAAACATGTTAAATTTAAGTTTTTGGAGCCTGCTGTAGAAATTAATTATTTGGTATGAATTATGAATATTATTTTTGTATTAATATTAATTGTTATTAGTAGTATTAAAATATTTTGGGAAAATTCCCTGAGATTCTTTGGATTTTCAGTTGACAGGAAGTAGTTGCACAAAGGGTATTTATAAATACAGAATAAAACTGTTTAAACAATCAGAACTTGGAAAATAGGAATGTGAAAACAGGAAAAATTCTAACTATGCTTATGTAGCCTTATCATTAACTCTAGCATCTGTTCTCATGATGCACTGATACCTAGGGCAAAAATACAAAATATTCCAGGCAGAAGGAAGAAGAACTGAATTGCTGCTGAGCTGCTGGTGTAAGCTGCAAACATGGGGCTGCTGTGATTCCCAGTTAAATGAACCAAAAATGGGGTCCTGCTCCCGGTGGAGTGTCAGTGCAGAAAAAAGAGCATGGCTTCTAAATCACTCCCATTAAGTACATTATTTTGAAAATGATACTGGCCAATAGGCACTAGCGTAATTGTTTTGGTCAGTGAATTCAAAGCTTTGAGCTTGGTGTGACCACGCAGGCACATTGAGGGGCAGCACAAGACACCTGGTTTGGTGGTGCTAAGCACCTAGCCCTCAACTCTTTGCTGGAGCCAAACCCTCCATTGTTCGCTCATTCATTCAACTCCTGGACCTACAAAAGGAGATGGAGAGCAAGGGTTATACTGACTTGGCAGGTTTTTTGTCCCACCAGGACAGAGCTCTAATAATAACTGACCCAAATATTACTCACAAAAGACACATTACTTACCCAGGGATGTTTCCTGCAAAGTATTCCAAGGCAGAGGTAAGGAGAAAAAAAAACGTAAAAAACTCTTGCTGTAAAACTGCAATCACCTGCTCTGACTCATGGCCTCTGTGAAACGAGAGCTAGCAATGCTGCTGCAGGCAGGAACCCAGTTAATGAATCAGTAATAGGGAGATGCGGCTGAGAGATTCACTAAGGGAATCGCCCTAGGAATTGCAGTCGAAGAAGGGCTGAATGAAAGGCTGGAGAATGACAGGCTTTTTCAAATCATTCCCCTGTTAAATACATTTTGGAAGTTAAACTGACCAATAGGAGCAAGCATCAGAAATTTTGGCCAATGAATTTAAATTGTGGTGCCTCATGGAAGTTAGACATATATTCCCAAAACAGGAGTAAGACATGTGTCTGGTGCTCCATGAGACACTTGAAAATGTGGTACTGGGTTGCTACCCCCTAGGGCAGCCAACTCCCCACTGTGTGTTTTGGTTGCTCCTTAGCTCAACTCCTGGAAGCTGCAACTGGAGGAGGAAGGGCAGTGGTCTGTCATGGAGGGGATTTCTCTATTCCTTCCCTGTTAGGGGGAGGTGAGAAATTAATTTGAGGCAGTTTTGATTTTTTATAAAATTATTTATTAAAATTAATATTTACAGATTTACACCACCCCAACCACTATGAAATCCAGGTTCTTATGCAAGGTTATGAAAATAGCTTTGGGATATTTTTACAGGGATTGATTATTAGATAGAAATATCAAATTATCAACCATTATTGACAGAGAGAAAGATTCTTAGGCTTAATGTCTCTTAACAACTCTAGTGTTTGCCCAGCAAGGGCTGAAACTGTGTGTACTCTTCAGATAGAGACAACTTATATTACAAAGGTATTAAAGCTTATTTAGGTGTGATGCTCTTGAATATTAATCATTATCACCCTTCCCGGCATTCTGCCTCCGTGTGCCTCAGTCCCTAGGGACTTGATGGGGCCTGAGATTTGTCGCGGCTTGCAAGGGGAATTGATAAGGGTTTTTTCCCAGTCTTCCCAATCTCTGGGGTAAATAGAGTTTCTCTAACCTTCTGTCCTGGGGTGATCTCTGCCTTCAGTGCTGCGGCTTCTGGATGCTGTGTGTCCAGGGACGGTCAGCTGGCAGGTTTTCCTGATGCAGGAGAAGGATTTGGTCTGTGTATCTTCTGACACGGTCTGGGCAGCTAGCAGGCTGCATTTGTAGGTTTGCAGACCATGTGGAAAGGGGTCTGCTGGCTCTGGGTCTTTCCAGAGTTACAGAATAGCTGGCAAGTAGTATTTAGTCCATGCTGCAGGGTCTGTGCTGTGCTGCAGGGAGATTTAACTCCGTATGAATCAAGATAACTCTAGGCTAGGCAGGGGGTTCTCGGCTCCCCATATATGTTTGGTGCAGGCATGAATATGCTCTGCTTCTCAAAGGGGCTGGCAGTTAGCTTGGCTGCACCTTGAGAGTCAGTGGACGAGGTCTAAGCCTCTGTAATGCTTGCGAGTGAGGGAGGCCTGATCCTTTGTCTAGGCCAATGCAAGCGGGTCAGAGCTGAGTCTGAATGCTCTAAACTAATGAGCAGTTTGAACCTCTGAGCATGTGGTGCTACTATTCAACTCTCTTTATAGACTCTGGGGCCGAGATTCATGGCTCGTTGGACATCTAACATGACCAATCAGGTTGGCCGTAGGCCAAACCTTGCCCCAATAGGCAATAGAGATATGCCTGGACCCTCCCAATAGGGGATTACCTGGGTGGACCCCAGGGGTACACGGGCTGGGCGTGTGTCTGTTATGCAACTTGTTTGCTGCTTCATGGGTCCTGGCAAAAGAGTATGTCTGAGCATGCAGAGGCATAAAAAGCCTCAGTTTTGGGGCTGCTGCCCCTCCACCACATGGTCAAAATGGTTTAGTTGAATTTATGCCCTGCCAGGACAACATCTGCTCTTGAAATATCTCAACAGCCTTTTGTGGTTTAGGTCTAGGTAGCTGAGCCCAGTGCAACTGCTCAGTGCTTCCTCCCTACCCCATGGCTGGATGGTAAGGAAAATTTGGAGCAAAATGTTAAGCACTGTGGGTTAATGGAACAATGCAAGAATGAAGAAACAAGGGGAATACAACGCTACTGATGAAGTAATATATATATCAAGTGACAGAAAACACAACCCGCTCATCCAATGCCATGCATGCCAAAAAATTACAGTGGCTGCCAGAAGCAGCCCTCTAGTTACACAGTGAGCCGTTAGTAGGGTATTGAATACCCTACTGACTGGTGGGGCTGGCTATACTGGATGTGGCCCCTCCCAAATTTTTGTGGGAAAATTAACCCTATCCTACCCAAACCTGGGACATAGCCTCTGTAGGGTAGAAACATTTGCCAGATGTATTTATCTGCCAGATGTGAGTATATGGACAGTGTACACACGTTCCCTCCATAGACACTCCCAGAACCATCCCTATTCTTTGAAAAGCCTCACCTTCATCTCTGAAACAGCAAATCTTCTGAGGAAATAGCAGTAGGAAGGAAATATTAGGAAAAAACTTGAGATGGTTTGGGTGTTAGCCGCCCCCCCCCCACACACTTAAGAAATCACCCAGACTAGACTCAGCCAAGATGGAACTTAGAATGAAGCTTTATATTTACAACTTAGCATAATATACAAGTAGATATTTACAATATATACAGCTATATACAGAAATATACAAATTAAAAAGTAATACAGAAACACAACTCCCCTCCCAGAAAACAAAGTCTCCAGGAGGGGCTCCCAAATGCCCTTCCACCTCCTTTCCACCCTTCTACCTTATCCCAGAATTTGCCTTACATTCAAGGTGAGTTTGAAGAATCGGCCAGGGAGGTTAGGAAGCAGATGGATTAATTATACAGGCAGCAAGTTAGAAAGAAAAGTGTATGCAGACAGAATCAGAGAGCAGCTCTGTTATCTATATTCATGCTCTTGTTTTTAATACATCTCAGCAAGCCTCTGAGTGAAGTAGACATCACCATTGCTTCCTTTTCACAGCCTGTAATCTAATTCCTCTCATTAAAATATCCCAGCTAGGCTCAAACTAGCAAAAAAAGTAAAGATGTATTTTACGGACACAGCCTCAGGCTGCACCAGGGGAAATTTCGGCTCGAGGTGAGGAGAAAGTTCTTCACTGAGAGAGTCATTGGGCACTGGAATGGGCTGCCTGGGGAGGTGGTGGAGTCGTCGTCCCTGGGGCAGTTCAAGGCAAGGTTGGATGTGGCACTTGGTGCCATGGTCTAGCCTTGGGCACTGTGGTAAAGGGTTGGACTTGATGATCTGTGAGGTCTCTTCCAACCTTGGTGATACTGTGATACTGTGATACTAAATTGACATTTAACTTGAGAAAGGCTGAAGACATCTAGAGTTTCTGACTCTGGCAGGAGTTACAGAAGAAATTTTAGATATAGTAAGACTGAATGTTGCATTCTCACTAGTAATTTCTCCATCTGTCAAGCTAGCAGAAATTTCCTTGACCACTGTGTGAATAAAAGTGAAAAAGACTACCAACTGCCACTACAGCAAAAGAATTAAAATGTCCCATTTCATTAATTACAATTTTTTAGCTAGAAAGACTACACATTACTCTACTTATGTATGGCAGCTCATTCATGAACTACCTGAAATGATCATTTAGACATAATAGTCTGAGTGAGCATTTTTTCTAAGTTACTTTTTTCCTCTCTCTCTTTTTTTTTTCCTGTTTATTTGGTTGGTTTGGTTTCATTTATTTCCAGAAGTAATGAATGATTTATTTCTAAAGTAAGTTCTAGCATATGTGGTACAATTCCAGGGACAATTTCTGTCATCAAACAACACTGTGTAATGCAATAAACGCAAACACATCTGTAGTATTGTTGCAAAGGGGAAATTAATTGATGTGAGATTATATTTTCCAAAATTAATACTGTTTATTAATTTTGCTATTCAGAAATTTCTCCACCCCTGACCACTGGTTTTAATAATATTTCGGTTCTTACACTGTTATGGAAACATTCTATGGATAATATCTACATCTAATATAACCTGGAAAATACATAAACCTTAAGTGAACTGGAAGAGACTATTCCCATGGTCAATGCTGCTTGCAGGCCCAGTAGCTGGGCCCAAGCTCTTTCTGCTTATGGCAGAAGGCAGTAGAGAATTACAAAGAAGCACTGATCGTTTACTCACAGATTATGATTATTACCCTCACCAGGGCTAGCCACAGCCCAGACAGTGACAAATGCTTTCAGGGGACTCTGTCTTGTTGGATGTTGAGGCTTGAATCTTCCTGGCTTCTGGGGAAAGGACACAGACAATCTCTGACCTTGTTCTCCTGGCTTCTTCTGGACAACCTGTATATGTGTCCAGGAATTCTAGGCAGGACCTTCAGGTGTAGAGGCAGATGTGGTGTAGTTTCAGCATGATGTCACGCTGGTCACACAGGTCGATTGCTTGCAGGCATCCAGGGTCTGCTCCTGGTAACTCGTGGCAGTGGAGTTTACCAGGCAAGCAATAAAACAGTGTGCAATAGCAAAACAGCTGGGCACAGCAGAGAGAGCAGGCAAAGAGCAGGGAAGCAAAGCAGTGATGCAAAAGCAGGTTGTTCACCTGTGTATCTCCTTTTGTCAATGTGGGCTGAGATTAATTGCCCTTTAGACACAAGAACAGCCAATCAGGATGGCAGTTAGACAAACCTTACCATATTAGGCAAAGCCACAAGCTCACTTTTCCCTGATTTGGGAAAAGCACAGGCCTTGCACTAGGCAGGCACAAGCTAAGTGTGTGTATCTTACACCACAGGACCCTGGGCAGGGCAGACTCCATGGCTACAGGTTCTTTTGTGTCCATTTCCTGCACTTGCCTCTCTGGTGGAGCAGGAAAACATGCCTAAGCAAGGCACATGTATAAGTCTATTTTGGGCCTATGAGACCTATCACAACAAGAATATGAGTCAAAAAAACACTCTAATGTTCTTGTTTTGTAGAGACCCAAGGTGGTGATACAGAGAGAAGAATCTTCATTCTCTAAAAGCTGTATATGTTTGCCACAGAAATCAGCCTAAAAGCCAGAGTTTTTTTGTTGTCTTTTCTCCTTAACAGAAAGGGAATTGCAAAACCAGAAATGCTGAGTGATGTCAAAGGCTCAGTTCAGCATGATACTACAAGAGGTTGGTAAATTCATCTATGTCAACACTTCTCCTGTTTGTTTCAGTGGATTTATTCACATGTACATTCTGGACATAATGAAATGACCTGAGGAGTCAGAACCACAATCTGAAGCTTACTAGGCTGATTTTTGACAAAACCACTAAACAATATAAAATCTGAAGCACATCTCTAAATTTCAAGACTGCTACATGAATATGTCTTGGAAAATTCACCTTAAGCACAAGATACAGAGCAGCATGCACAGAGATGCCCCAGATCTTACAGCAATGGCTACATAAATTGAACTTTCCCTAGTGTTATGTTTCTGATGCAGTACAATAATAAAATACAGAATTTCAGCCTAGTGTTTCTTTTTGGTATTTTATCAAAGTGAAAAACAGTCACGTACTATCTCCTTTTATCCTGTGATTGTGATGAAAGGGAAGAATTTCACATTAGTTTTTGCCTTTGAAAAGATGTAAGAAATATACAAAAATAGATTCACTCTGTATCGTAAGTGATAGGATAAAGATCATCATCAGACCCACATGATGCATATCTGTGTTCATTAATAGGTATTCAAAATTATGATTTTCAGTATGGTTGTGTTCTTCTTTAAAGAAAGAAGGTTGTTAAAGCATCTGGAATGAATATTTAAACATATCATTATTAGAACTACACAAGATTCCCAGAAACTTGGTGGTGGAAGTGATAACATTACATTAACACTGATTAGCAGCTGAATTCTGCAGAAAAGCATATTGAGGAAACTCTTTAAGACTGAATTAATTAAAATGGAAATTGCAGACACAACTAGATTATGAAAGACAATGAACTAGAAACTCAGCTGGTACAAATCACTACAGCATCATTGAATTCAAAACCTAGTTCAGTGGCTGCTGGAAGATTTCCATATCCTGGTTCCAAAGTGTCTTATAGAATTTGTGCTGTGCCATTTTAGTTGTACCAGTGAAAATTATAGTGTTCCTGTAATCTAATTATTAATGATTATGCCACATAACTGACAGAGTGTGTGCAAACTATAAACCCGGGTTTTACACTCTTCATCACAATATTTATTTTAGACAAATTGTTGTTTAGTAAAATGTGCATTTTAAATGCTGAGCTTTAATTACCTTTGAATATTATGACTCATAGATACCTGACTAGAGCAAGAGCATCCACTTCAAAATTGTGTTTTCTGCTCAGCACATCAAAAGCTGAATTGACATTTTCAAGTGGCTATTTAAACTGAGAACTTTTCTTGATATAAAATGTTTAGATGATGGTCTTTTCCTTCCAGGAAACATGGATTCTTTTCTTGCCCCAATGATTACATTGCTCTACTGTTTTTCACTTAAGTTTGTAATATATATAGGGAGGATTTTGGCTTTTAGGATCTTATGTAAACAGATGAGTGAATGCCATGCATAGACATTTCTGATTTTCATGATTTAGCAAATAAGTGCCTGTTTTTTGATTCAATAAAGACAAAGTTCATGAAGCTGAACTTCAAAGCTAATCTTGATTGGTGTAATTTATACAGAAGATAATATTACCCCCTTTTCTACCCATACATAATAAAGTGCCATGGAACAATTTACATTTTGTTTGTAATATTTTAAAAGTTGTTCCCTTTCAGGATTTAAAAGCATAGTGGCACTGCAATGTAGAATGTCCCTTGGGAAGCATTGCTGTAATCACTAGCTGGAATATGAAATGATGTACTACGTTATGTAGATTAGCATTTGTGGTGTTAGGCTCCAAATTAGTCTCTCAATTTACTATCTACCTACATTTACATTTCACTTCTATGAATAAAGATGTAAAAAAATCTTTACTTTCTCAAACAGAGATTTCTACATCCTTACATAGAGAGAGAACAAATATTTGTTTGTTTGATTGATTGGTTTGTGTTTTACATGTGTGTTTGTTTAGTTTTTAAAAAAGGAAATAAAACAGTTGAGGATACTTAAGACACATAGCTTAAACTGCCTTTCCCCCTAATGTGTCGATAAGTTTAGCATAAATCATGTTCAGATTTAAACATTGATGAAGAGAGGTCTTCAGTTTGTATGCACATTGTTCAAACACTGCAGCAGAGTTGCTTTGTCAGACTGTGATGCTCAGGGAGAGTGATGGAGGTCTTGCAGTGTTAAGATGATTTTTAGAGCAGATCCCTTCCCTTCTCAGCTCAGTCAAGAAGAGGTTTGTGCTTGAATCCTCATCACTGAAAGTTTTAAAGATACACCTGGACAGGGCGATAGATAATCTCATCTAGGCTTCCTCTCCTGCAGAAATTAGGACCAGATATCTTTCAAGATCCATTCCAAGCTAGATTGTTCAAAGATTCTATGATTAAAGCAGACAATCATATTCACCATTCAGTTTTTTCAGGCTATTTTCAGTTAAATTAATTCCTTGTCTTGCTCAGCACACACCTGTGCAGATACAATGCAGAGAGATGAGGAGTACTGGAACACAGAGAAAGCATGTGGGACCTCCACTTTTGGTAAATCTGTGGATGTAACAACAATCTTTCAGAAGTGACTTGTTCTTCAGTCTTTCATGAGTCATATATGACATTTCAGGCAAATTTCTCCTTGTTCCCTTATGCTAGTTGATGACTTATGTATTCTTCCAGAGATTGGGGTGTTTTTTAGGCAAGCTGCACTGGATTCAGAGTGAATCAACATATTTACAGTCAGAATTACTGTCAATTCCCCAAACATGAGCATTTGGGAACTCCCAGTGTTTAACAGTTCAGAAGAACTTTTCCTGATAGCTCTTGCTTGACATTGATATGTCTAGCTGATGAGTAAGGAAACTTCTCTTGCAGACTTTTAGCAGTGTAAAGATGCAGAAAGCAGAATACCGGTGATTAATGCCACCTATTTAAGGATGAATGGAAGCCATAATGTTTGTCAGCAGTTTAGATAAACTGCACACAGGCTCAGACATCAATATTTATTCATAACATTGCATTCTCCTTCAGCTGCTGGATAGAATTCTGAGGCTTAAATGGTCATTCTGTTTATCATAAGGGCAAATTTTATAGATATAGCTCAGTATCTGTGACTATTTCCTGTTAAAGCAAAATCAGGGATTGCTCATGAAAGACATTTACCATAAATACTGGTATCTCTGACAATACTAGGATCCAATAAAGTGCTTTGTACTGAGCTACTTAAAAAAAAAATATTTCTTAGCTTCTATATGACTCTATGATAATAAAATTGTACCAGGACCCTTTTTGGAAAATATTTTATGTATCATTTTAAGTCTCATTTGTGCTGTCACCATTAAATATAATAGCACAAGATACATGGAAATGTCTCAACATGGTACCAGGCACACAGCACAAAGAACCTAAACTTAAACATTTGTTTGTTTCTGTATTTAGTTATCTTTTCTGTAATATAGTCAAAATGATGTCTTGCTCTCTTCTCTCAGGTGGCCAGCTCCAGAACAAGAGGACACAGCCTCAGGCTGCGCCAGGGGAAATTTCGGCTCGAGGTGAGGAGAAAGTTCTTCACTGAGAGAGTCATTAGGCACTGGAATGGGCTGCCTGGGGAGGTGGTGGAGTCGTCGTCCCTGGGGCAGTTCAAGGCAAGGTTGGATGTGGCACTTGGTGCCATGGTCTAGCCTTGGACACTGTGGTAAAGGGTTGGACTTGATGATCTGTGAGGTCTCTTCCAACCTTGGTGATACTGTGATACTGTGATACTGTGACATTAACCTAATGTGTATCCACACTATTCCCAGCTCTTCCTGGTGTGTATGTATCTTTGGTACAAAAAGGCTCCATTTACACAACTCGAAAGCAGACCTACTCAATTAGTACTAGCATGTGAAGTATGTGTAAATATAAATCAGATCATACAATGGTCTGGGTTGGAAGTGACCTCCAAAGATCATCTAGTCCAATGCCCTCCGCAGGCAGCAGTGGCATCCTTAACTACATTAAGTTCCCCAGAGCCCTGAATATCTCCTGGGAATATCTCAACTGCCTGGCTGGAGATACTCAGGGCAGCTCCACTACCCTCATTTGCCTACAAGGTAAAGAACTTGTTCCTAACATCCAGTCTAAATCTGCTCTCAAGTAGTTCAAAGCCATTTCCCCTTGTCCTGTCACTGAAGGCCTATGCAAACAGTCTCCATCCTTCTTGTAGGCCTGTTTCATGTACTGAAAAGTTGTTACTAGGTCTCCGCAGAGCCTTATCTTCTCCAGGCTGAGCAACCCCAGCTCCCTCAACCTGTCTTCATAGCAGAGGTGCTCCAATCCCCTGATAATTTTTGTGGTCCTCCTCTGGACCTGCTTCTTCAGGTCCATGTCCTTCCTATATTGAGAGCTCCAAAGCTGTGCACAATACTCCAGGTGAGGTCTCACCAGAGCAGAGTCAAGTGTCAGAATCACCTAATGCTGAGATACGATGAAATTGATATGCCATTATTTTAATTTTCTTTGGTGCACTTTGAAGCTCAACAAATAAATAACATGAAATATAAGTAGGTGTTTTTATTGTTCTATCCAGAGAAGGGCAGTTAACACAAGCACTCCAGACTCACTCAGGGCACTGAGACAACTGCATTTTGAGTTGGAGCTACCACTTACTCTTGTCCTGCACTTCTATTTATCTGGAGAGTAGAACAAAGGGTCAGCTCTCAACATTTTTCAGTTTCAGAATACTATATGTTGCCTTTTGAGTATTTTGAACTTCTGTGTAATGGAAAGCTGGCTGTTACATGGCAATCTTGGATTTGTTGTGTAAAAGCAATGCATTACAGAATGATGAGGCACTTTCTGAGAACATATCCAGGGTTATATTCTCCTCTCCATGAAAATTGCTGGAAATAAGCAAGAACAGCTGAAAAGTTTGGAAAAAAATCAGCTTGTTCTCCCCCTGTAAAAAACAACCAATGTCAGAAACCTGAAGGTATAGAGTAAGAATGCCAAGTAAAATTGATATGTACTGTCATACAGATGATAAAGAAATGAGAGTGGCTACTAATGAGGAAGAGAGAATACCTAACTTCTCTAAAAAGGGCAGTAATATTCAGTGAAAACCTGCCCAATTTGTTCTTCTGGTTTAGGGACCATTCAGTCATTTCCTTGATTAATACACATTGTTTTGCAGTTAGTGTGAAAGGGATGCATACTCAAATGTGAAGTAAATAGGAACAAAGTGCTTCTTATCCATAAGTTTGAGAGGACATTATACCAGTTTGAGAACAATGGAACCAGTGCTTTTCAGGCATTTCTAGTGCATCTGTTGTTTTGAGCATTTAATGTGCTTCATTGCACAGCCTATCCTATTTCTTGTTCCCATAGGACAGGATTTTTCATTCATGACCTTTGGAGGTCCCTTCCCACACAAATAATCCTATGATTGTATTATAATCACTAAAACAATTATGAGGATATCTTATTAATAATTATATATTTTATGTTTAACAGTTCCTGGATCAATGGCAATTGAATCAATGTTATTTCTAAACTGATGGGACAAGAAAATGTTAACCTTGAGTTTAAGATGGTGATTAACCATTGCCAATGACAAAAAAAAATGCTATCCCAGAGGCTCTATCACTGACAGTGATGGGCTTGGCCTTGGCCATGACTGAGTCCGTCTTGCATCTGGCTAGCTTTGGCTCTGTTGGACACTGGAGAAGGGCCATAAAAGTAACTATTACAGCCACCCCATTACTAAATTCTTGCCACAAAACTCCAACTCAAAACATGAAAGTGCTGTATGCATCTATTTCAGCAAAAGAGAGAGAGAAAAAATGTTCTGTAGCGGTTTTCATCCCTGATGCCTTTGTGCTGCACCAAGCATGAAAAGTTAAAGTAGTTAGTTATTTGCCTGGTGTGCTGTTTTCCCCCTTCTTGGAATGGACCTTTTTGTAGAAGTAGTTGGAAGTGTTCTAGTTTACTTTGGAATATTTTAAGGTCAACACTAGCTGCTTATTTCCATCAATAACACAGAGAAATATGCTTTGGGTTGGAAAGGACCTTTGAAGTTCACCTAGTTCAACTCCACTAAAGTAACAAGAAACATCTTTTTTGAACTCTTTTAGGTGGTCTGCAGCAATAAGACAAGGAGCAATACCTGCAAACTGGAACATAGAAGGTTTCACCTCAACATGTGAGGGTGACAGAGCACTGGAACAGACTGCCTAGAGAGGTTGTGGAGTCTCTTTCTCGGGAGACTTTCAAAACCTGCCTGTATGTGTTCCTGTGTGAAGTCCCCTAGGTGATCCTGCCTTGGCAGGGAGGTTGGACTCAATGATCTCTGGAAGTCCCTTCCAACCTCCAAAGTTCTGTGATTCTGTGATCTTTACCTAGGTCAGGTTGATAAGAGCCCCATCCAGCCCTACCTTATATATTGCAGGGATGGGGTTATTTAGTTTTTCCGTTTTCTTGGTTATCTCTAAAACATTGTTTATCTAATGTATAATAATATCACAATAATATGAATTAATTAGAATTAAATTATTAAAATAAATTATATTAAGACTAAAACATTAATAAACAATGGAAATTATTTATTAATATTTAATCTCATCAGTAATATTATGTATAAGGTTTGAACACAGGGTTGTGGGTATTTACACAGGGAACAGGCAATTTAAACAGGCAAAACCAGAACTGTGAAGCTTAATTTGAGTTTTTAGAAAGACTCTTGTGGTGCAATATGTCACTTTCCCGCTAGGGGGCTCGAGAGGCTCCTTCCTGCTGAAGCAGAAGACACAATAGAGTTTACAGAACCAAAACAAAAACCTTTAATTACAAAGAGGCTTTTTAGAATGTTTACTCACAAAATAGTATCTTTGGATCTCCAGGGCTTCATTACAGTTCCAGACTGCACTCAAAACACTTGGAGGTTTGCTGGCAGTAGTACAATACCTGCTGGAGGCTTTAGAGTTTTCCCCAGATCTCTGGCAGGTTGGGCAGATGGTGTCCTTTCCAGAGCTCCAGAGTTGGCACAGAGGTTTGCAGGTGTGCTGACAAAGCTGATGTCTTGCTGGTAGCAGTAACCTGCTCTCTCACACTATGCAAACTACAGTGAGGTCTCTGGGGGGGGGCATGTGGTTCTCCCATTTTTTCCCCTTCCTGGGTAAACCCCTTCTGGGTAAACCCTGTCTGCACAGTCCAGGCTCTCATTACCTGCAGGTGGGGTTTTTCACACTAAGGCTGGTTGATTCAGGCAGCTTTCAGCAATGGCTTGCCTACTGCATGAAGGATACTTAATGCCTCTTCCTGGTAAACTGAGACATAGCAAAGTTTCCAGGTGGGCAAGCTTGAAGCATCAAAGCTTGTTACACAGCAAAGCTGATCTTAAGCAGTTGGTCCTAGTCCCCAAGGCATAGCTTGGCTAGGCAAAGTGAGTTGAGGCAGAGCATGCTGTTTACAACTTTGCTCCTGTTTTGTCAGTTGCCTGAGTCTGATGGCTCCACTTGGCGACAGAGATTAGCCAATCAGAATGGCACTTTGCCAAAGCTAACAATATTATGTGGAGTCCGTGGCCTCCTTTACCCAAATTTGGGAAAGCATAGGCCATGCATAAACAAGTGTATGCGCCTTGTTTACCACAAGATGCCAACTTAGTGGCTTCAGACCTTTTCCCATGTTGCTCTCCACTCCAGCAGAGGAAGAGTGGAGTGGAGGATCATGCCTGGATATGCCAAGACACATATCTGGCCTATTTTGGCCTTCCATGACACCTGTTAAACCCAAAGTCTGTGTGCTTTAGTGGCCTCCAGTCAGCTGCTGTGATCTGTGCCAAAAGCCTAGGACTTTTGGCACCATCCAGTTTCTGGACTGTGCCACATCCCATTACACTGCAGAGCTGTGGATGATTCAGTCCACATGAAGGAAGTTCCTGCTGTCACCGTAGGCTGAAGGGAAGCTACAAGAGAGGCCATGCTGATCCATTTGTGATACAGGTGCTGTCATGGCTAGGTGTGGTATAATGGCTTAGGCTAGATGTAGCCCAGAGAAATCTTGGAACTTTGTGGTGTTAGGCCAATACAAAACCAACTAGTAAAGCCAAGACATCATATTGGCTGCAGGCACAGGGAGGATGGTAGCACAAGGCTGAGAAGATCTGGGATTAATTAATCCTGGTACCGTGAACAGCATTGTTCTCCTGTGAATTCAGAGCAGGTATGAAAGATCTCTCAATCCATTCAAAAAAATCAGCTTTACAATTTCTCTTCTCCAAGTGTTGTAGGGGAGGTTTCTTAATTACTCTTTTTTATGATCCCTGGCAATACCTGGGACACAGGAGATATGAAATATAAACATGGGTCATGCAACACTGAAATATCACTAGCTGTTATGTCCATTAATGTCTTGGATGTCTTCCTCTGGGGCTCACACTTTTAGCCTTAAGTCTAGAATCTCTCTCAGGTGAACAATTTTTCTGCCTGACCAGGAGCTCTTTAAAGGCATCAGTTGTGATGCCAGTGTCATAGGATGACTGGCAGCATGTAGGTCTTTGTGGAGAAAGGAGATCAGCAGTAGTCTGTACCTTTGCCAGCCTGGAGCAGCCATGGAAGGAAAGAAAAGTTCCTAGGACATTATTCTGCAGCCAGACTTGCTCTGCTTTTCAAGGATGACTTGTAGAGGATGTTTAAAGTCTGTGTTTGCTGTTTAAATAGTTTGCTATTTCTCCCTTTAGTTGCATGGCAGAAAAGCATAGCAGACAGAGATGTTGGTAACACCAGTGTGTGCTGCAGCTTATGCTGCTGTAGTTTTTGGACACATGCACAAAAATTAGCGGTAGGACTAGATTTGTGTTTAGCATTTGCAAGATGACTCACTGACAGGATGAGGTGGCATCACTGGACTTTGGATTAAGCTACAATTCATTGAGTACACAAAAATGAGACTGTTTTTAGAGGAAGGACCAAAGCTCCATCCTTACTATGGCATCTTATACCCTTGTGCCAAGAAGGCTAATGGGATCATGAGGTGCATTAAGAGGAGTATGTTCAGCAGATCAAGGGAGGTTCTCCTCCCCATCTACTCTGCCCTGGTGAGACCTCACGTGGAATACTGTGTTCAGTTTTGGGCACCCCAGTTCAGGAGGGACAGAGATCTACTCAAAAGAGTCCAATGGAGGGCTGTAAAAATGATTAAGGGGTTGGACCACTGCCCTATGAGGAGAGGCTGAGAGACCTGGGGCTTTTTGTTCTGGTGAAGATAAGACTTCGAGGGTATCTAATTCATGTTTGTAGATATGTGAGGGATGGGTGTCAAGAGGGAAGGGACAGACTATACTAAATTGTGCCCTGTGATAGGACAAGGGGTAATGGGTATAAAATACAGCACAGGAAATTCCACCTCAACATGAGGAAGAACTTCTTTATGGAGCACTGGAACAGGCTGCCCAGAGAGGTTGTGGAGTCTCCATCTTTGGACACATTCAAGACTCATTTGGATGTGTTCCTGTGAGACTTAGGCTAAATTTTATGGTCCTGCTCCTGCAGAGGGGTTGGACTCAATGATCTATGGAAGTCACTTCCAACTCCTAACATCCTATGATCCTGTGATCTGTGGTATTTACATTGTCACTCTGTAAAACTGCAGAAAATCTGCTCTGCCCATGTGAAATATTACTAACTTCAGCAAAAGTCATTTTATTTTGCACACAAAAAAAAATTTTTTTATTTTTACAGTGAGGGTGGTGAAACACTGGAACAGGTTATCCAGGGAGGTTGTGAATGCTCCCTCCTTGGAGGTGTTCAAGACAAGGTTAGGATGAGGCCTTGAGCGACCTGTTCTAGTGGGAGGTGTCCCTGCCTATGGCAGGGGGTTGGAACTAGATAATCTTTGAGGTTTCTTCCAACCTAAACCGTTCTATGACTCCATGTTTGTTAACTAAATGAAAAGGCTACTCCTTTCTGCTGCTGCTGTTGTACTAGAAAAGGCAGGCTCTTGCTCTATATCTCTAATTGCTGATTGAGGAATGTTTTTTGGTGCCATGGCTTTTGATGGCCCTGGACGGTCAGAATGCAGGTGCAGGTTGCTGGACAGGTAATTACGTCTGATTATTAGATCTTTCATGCAGAATAGTTTTGTACACTTTTAGAACTATGTATTTTTAAAAAGAAAAATATATATAATAGAGATATATTCTATTATGTATGTGTGTGTGTGTGTGTGTGTGTGTGTGTGATATCTTGACCATGACAACACCATAACACCAGACTCTCCAAGCATCCATTTCTTTTTATGATGGTTAGCCATAAGGAAATAGCATGTAAACTGTTAATTCATTGAGCGTAAGTACCTCATCTACTGACAGTAATTAGTATTGCTTACAGGGACTCAGTTGCAAATGTAAAACACTCAAAACTCAAGCTATTTGGTTGTATTAGAAAACATACTTTGCTTTTCTCTGGAGACTGACTGTGCTTTTTATGAGTTGTTCATGAAAACATCCTGGGGCTACACACATCAAGTACTGGGATTTTGTTAGCAGTAAAAGAGGCAGAGCACCGCATGTGTGGGAAAGTAATTCTCTTGCAAAGTATGTGCTCAGAAGCTACTTGGGTCAAAATAATTGATTTTTTTGCCATGGGCACAGAAGCCATCATCTGCTTCAGCAGTTACAGAGGACTTTATCTTTGGCTGTTTTTAGAGCCACAAATGCCCCCAGGCATGACCCTCCCAGAGTAGAGTCTTATGAGAGGGGTGGAGATATCTGTCTGCAGAACTGACCATCAGTAAATAGAAAGGTTTTGCTGCCCTGAGTCCCAGCCCAAGGTGTCCGTGATGCTTTACCATGACTGCTCCCTTCTCTGGTAGTACTGCTCAGTGACTACAATGAAAAGGATTCATGATCGTGAGGAGGTAGAGAGTATATGCTCCTACTGATCCAGTATTTCCACTTCAAAGGCAGCATCTCAGGCCAGCACTATCAAATTCTGAAGCTCTGGCTTCACAGATGGTGTTGGCAGTACGGTGACAGACTCTGTCACAAAACAACAGCATCCTGTGAAGGAAGATATTGCAAAGATACCTCACAGAGAATAGGAAGAACACCTTCAATGTAATCTTAGAGAATTAATCGAAGTACTGTAAATTACTTTTGAAGGGGACAGAGATAAAACCCTCTGTATGTGAAAGTAATAGACAATATGAGTGAAAAGAGAGAGAAAAGTGGAAGAAGAAAGGGCAAGGGCAAGGATGACTGGATTGATATCTAGACAGAAAAATGGGGAAGCTTTTGAGTTGCCATAGGGATAAGAATAATGGGATTCTTTCTAAATATCTGAGAAACCAGTATGCTAATTCCAGAAATATAAGAAGAAGCAGAAAAAAAAGGAACTGCTGGGGTAAGAATCATCTATGTATCAATAGTCTGAAGGAAACCATAAGCAAGTCTCAGTCTTATGCTTTTAAATATATGTCATATTTATTTTCTTGGCAGAATTGATAGATAATGAATAATGTTCTCAGATACCATAAAAACAAAAGTGAAGGACATGGAGCATTAGTAGAATTCTTGGAGTGAATTTGGTTTATTGTTTTTGTCTTACATGACTCAAGCTACAAAGGAAAGACTATTATAGATCTGACACCAATCAGTATGATGCAATTGGCAGATGATTTCAAAGTGGAGGATGGAAGCCTTGGAAATTCTGGGTTTATCTGAAGAACATTTTCTCACAATATACTTGTTTCCTACTATAAACATTTCTGCCTCTGTTCCTATGTGCTTTAGCTTTCTAGCTCTTGATATCAACCAACAACAGTGAGTTTTAAATGACAGAGAAAAAATCAGTAAAAAGTTTTCCTTGGAGATAGAATACTTGCAAACCACTGAATACAACAGTTATTGCTTTTTGAGCATTCTACATGCACAAGAGTGATCAAGACATTAAAGTGATTAATGTAACTGAGTTCTTAGAATGCACAATAGCTTGCATTGTTAAGGAGGTTAAATAACAATATATAATCAGAGTTTCACAAGTTAAAGTAACCTTGAGAGCACAGGCTTAATATCAGTATAACATACAAAATGAGAGTTCCCGCTTTTTTTGTCTTGGTAAGTGTTTGCTGCATCAGCTAGCATTTTTGTAAGTAAAGTTTTTTTCAAAGTTTTTGGTTTTTTTCCCTTCCTTTTTCTGTTAAGTACAGTTTTCTGAAAAAGAGAGGATTAGTCACATATCTAGCCTTTTCTTCTTGTCAAGAAAAAGCTAAGTTCTAAGCAAATGCAAAACAATGCAAGGTTTTAGAAGTCTGGAGGGCACAATGTTTATAAATTTTGCTTCAATTAAGTTTTGCCTCTGAAGAATTTAAAATCTTATTGGGAATAAAACTGCCTAACCTTTCCTTAATGATGTGTGAAAGGTCAGAACAAGGGAAAAGGATCTGTCTTACTCTGATGGTGATTGTTTAAATCAACACATACTGGACTTCATTAGGGAAATAAGTTTGAAGTATGTGAGTATGTGAAGATCTCTTGATATCTCTTTGATGAACTGTTAGGCCTCTATGACACACTTGATCTTAATATGGAAATCAAGTGGTGGGTTTTTTTGGTTGGTTTTTTTTTTTCTGGTGTTTGCTTGGGGGTCGTTTATTTGGTTTTGATTTTTCCTGATTAGATTTTAGGAGGAATTTCTCTACCATGAGGGTGGTGAAGCACTGGAACAGATTGCCTAGAGATGTTGTGGAGGCATCAGTTCTGGAACTATTCAGAACCAAGCTGATCTGGTAGGAGATGACCCTGCCCATGATAGGGAAGTTGGAATTAGATGACCTTTAAGATCCCTTCCAACCCAAAACATTCTATAGTTTGATTTTATCAAAATTCTCCTGAGTCAATCAGGACTTCTACTTTCACTCGAAGCCAAAGCAAATCTCTGCAGGGGTGATACATATTGTCTGGTGCTCTTACCACACTCTATTCTTGAACTTCTGGCAACAGATTTATCACTGAAGCACCAGATCTTCTTTATAGTTTGAAGAAGTAACAAATAAAAACTCAAAAATTAGCCCCACTTCTAAAGCTAATGCTCCTCCCACCAGAAAATTCTTTACCTATGATCTTCTGGTGGAGGGTTGCACAGGCCCCAAATGGCCGTGTTTACAAATCTATTCATGCCCGGACATGTTGTCCCCCCCCCCTCCCCCGAAAGGTGTTGCCCTGCCTAACCTTAGGGAAAAGAAGTTAAGGGGGACAAAGGAGCACAATAGGACTGGTGCCTTCGAGTCTGGCCTGGCCTGCTTGGAGGTTGAAGTAAACACCTTATGTAAGCTCACGCACCTAGGGTAGGGATCCGCCTGACCCCTCTCCATATCTGGGGGTACCAGGCCCCTGGATATCACCTTATTTGGTATGTTTTGGCCTGCTGCCAGACCCGTATTGGACAGAATTGTGGCTAAGAACCACAATCTCGGGATCAGACCTCATAAAAAGGGACAATTCAGTGTTCCTGCCACCCTCCTCCACCCACTGCTCCTAGCCGCTTCCAGCCGCTTTTGGGGACCACCGCCGCTGCATGACTCCAGCCCATGGCACCAGCCCACGGAACTGACCAAGGCGCTCCCGGCCAGCCGCCGCTCCAGCTGCCGTTCCCAGCGTGACCGTGCCTGTGGAAGCTCCAGACAGCGTGCCCCAATAACCCCTGAGTTGAACTATTTAAACCCACAATATTTGGGACCATCGAAACTGGCTCCAGCCAGTGAGTAACTGAGCGAACTCGATTTAAGCCAGCATGGACTCTCAGTAATTTTACCAGTGGCACTCTCATGCCACAGACTCTCTTCCTAAATCCTTTCAAACCTCTGCTAAATTCCCAATTTGCTGTACATAGACATTCTGTAATATAATCTCGGAACCGCATACAAAGAACTTGTGTGGGGTAGCTGCGGATAAATTTGGGGATGGGGGAATTCCTTGTGTATACAATATTAAATTATTTAAACCCTTTTAAATTCGGCCTCATATTTCATTCCCCCAAACCCAGACGAACCCCTTCACAACAGATCTGCAATCCTGTTTCCCTTTTTACAAAAAATTCTTATTTCTATACAGCTTTGCATCAGTTCTATCTGCATGAGCTTTTGTGTCTCTTTATTTATGTAAGTATAATACAATCATTTGCTTATTTTAACTTTCAAAAAACTCCTTTCCCCTTTTTTGCTCTGTATTCTCAAATAAAGTCATGTCACTGCCTAAAGCCTCCGGATTTTAGACCAGTAAAAGTATAGACTGTTTGGATCTTAATCATGATGGCCAAACACAACTTCTCTGCATGTCTGCATCTGCTGACACACAGAGTCAATACAAAAGCCTCTATTTGCTGTTGAAAAACAAAAGAAAGGAGGAAGTTTTCACTTATCAGAAAGTCTCCTTTATTTACCTCGAGCACTGTCTCTTATTTGCTCATCAGGAGCTCAGCAGCAACAGCAAAAGGCAAAGAAGGATAAAGAAGGTTGGTTGACTTGTCTAACTGACGTTTTAACAACACTTGTAAACAAGAGCTCTGTATGTTAATAATGCCTTTGCAATGGCAAGTCCTTGCTGAGAATGAACAACTATGCCACGTTTAGTTTGCATCAAATTAAAGGCACTGTAGGTTTTCATTCTGCAGATGTGACCTCTGTGACAAGTCTGTTCGTGATTCAAGGGAGTTTTCTGCTCACAAGGACAGTACTGCTCTCATCAGCAGACCACAACTTGTTCTCATGCTAAAAATTTTCAGATGAAATTACTTTCTAAATTAACATTTTCTTTTGAGTCTCTATCCACAGTCATAACCACAATGGTTAATATGGACAAATTTGCTTCTCCTTTTATCTATCAGGACAAGTCCAAAGTGTTACTACATTAAGAGAGGAAGGTGTTAATTTTACTTCAACTGAGACAATGGTAATTCAGAGGGAGTTAAGTAGCAGGTAAAATAAATTTCATGCTGAAACACTTATAAGTAGTGTCAGTGTAAATCAGTGTGAGACTTGGAGTTTTGTATACAAGGTTTGCATCCATGTTGGTGTTAAAGGAAAAGACCTACATAAGGTTCAGTATAGACCTAAATATTTGCACAGCAAACTTTAGATTGACAACTGAGGGATCATAAATATAATAACCTTTTGATGTCCAAAAGATTGTTGAGAGATGCTGGTATTTCTGCTTTTCTTCATGCTTACAGTACTGCAAAATATTTAGGAGCTTTAGATCTCAGCTCAAAAACACAGGCCAGATTATGTCACACAAATTTGTATAGCCCATGTATATTTATAGAGATTGGTATTATTTTGATAATACAAAGACCTTTTTCCTGATATTTCTTAAGAGAACTTTTTTTCCCCTTTTCTTTCTATAAAGCCTCCTCCAATGTGTGCACAGTGAACAGATAATTTTGATTTCCTCTTCATGTAACAGAAAACTCCCTCTTTAATCAATCTGAATTCCACAATTCTCATCTGTATTAAGAAATTTCATTTAGTCTCTTCTGTAAATAAGTGATTTCTATGCAACAGGGTTGATAAAGAACAAACAGCCACTGGATTTTTTTATGAGTGATATTTTTTTTAATCTGAGTTACAATTATCCATTACCCTCTTTAAAGCAACCCATACTACCTAGCCTGAAGTCAGTATGACTCCTTGTTAAATACTTCTGACTGATTACATATCATTGTGCCAAGAGGCAATTAGGACTTAAAGCTAGCATTTATGCATAAATGGTGCATGAACATTGCAAATTCAAGATGAAAAACAAATGTAACTCTTTACCTGTATAGTAAACAGAAGACACTACAATAACATGAATATGCTTCTCCCAGCAGGCTCTCAGGTACGTTAACCAATATCATGGTTGTACACAGTCTGTTCCAACATCTGTCATGGCACTTAACCTGGAAATGTCACATATAGCTACTGTATGACCCTGGAAGTCTCTTCAATTGTAAATCTGTCTCCAGGTGACATGAATGCCTAAAGCAAAACTCCAGTAACATGTAGGGCGACCTAGAAGTGTTGTATGCTCTTTGTCATTAACTCTTTGTTTTACATGAGTCAGATTTCCATGCTCAAATTCTAAAATTACTCCAGTCTCACAGAGATAACTGATGGGTTTATCTTCTCAACACAGTGGAGGACCTATGTGGTTCTCATTGCTCCCAAGAGCTCAGGGGCCAGCTACAGCCTTTACTCCTTCCCCTTTCTCTACCAGGATCAGTACTCTTTCTGTCACTCTGCATTTCTGAGACAATTGGAAGAACTAATGGACTGTGAATGCAGCTTCTGACAGAAGGTTGATAACATTCAGCTCTGTATTTTATTCTCAGTGATGTAATAATTGCTGCCACTAAACTGTCAGGCTGCCTACACTAAATTACATCCTTTTTTGAAAGTGGTTGGTGTGAGAAGTAGAAAGCAATGATGGTTAGAGGCAGGAACACTTTAAAAAGCAGGTCAAGGCATTTTGTGGAAGGTGTGCAGCACCTCTTCGTGGGTGGCATGAAGTGTGAAGATCCTCCTTATAGAGTCTCCCTGTGAAAAGACAGCCTAGTCAACTACATTACCAAGAATGCTTTTCAACATCAGCTGTAGACTGATGTTACTCATTCTGGAGAAGCAGGAAGCTGCAGAAACCAGCTATATACCATTCCTGTCTGGATTACCATGTTTTACCCCAGCCAGTTGTGAAGACAAAAATACATTGAAAATGTATTATTAATCCACAATTGAAGGTGACTTTGGTCCTGTCTTTTACTTTGGACTAGCTACTTCAGTCTATAAATTACAATTTTTGTTTTCCTCTTTTTCAAGCCACACAGAACACAAACTTTACAATGAAACTTGTGTGAGCAGGAGGCACAGAATCCTACCAGGTCATTCAGGAGTATAAAACAATATTCCACAAGACTAGCAAAACCAGAGTTTACCAATCCTTAAGAAGCATTGCACAATCTTCCTACCAGTGGTAACATGCACAACTGACACTTTCTAGTGTATTCCTGGAACCTTTATTCATTCAGTCATTCAGACTGTATGGACAAAAAGGAAATGGTTCAGTCAGTTTATGAAATGTGGGGACCAGACAGAGGGAAGATTTTGCTAACACTTAGCTCATGAAGCTAGTTTTGTTTTATGGTGACAAATGGTAGTACATAATATTTTGAGTATAAAAAAAGGATATGCTGAAGGCCAAAAAAAAAATTAATCTAAAAGGATATCTCCCTGCAAGGCTGAATGAAGAGGAAAATGAAAGTGTAGTCTATCTTTCATGGAAGGTGTTGAATCCTTAACAAGTTATTTTTGCTGCAGAGGTATCTAGGCAATGGTGATTAGGCATCTAATCTGACTCTTAGAATCACAGAATCAATGAGGTTGGAAGAGATCTCCAAGATCATCCAGTCCAACCTAGCACCCAGCCCTGTCCAATCAACTAGACCATGGCACTAAGTGCCTCATCCAGTCTTTTCTTGACCACCTCTAGGAACATCGACTCCACCACCTCCTTGGGCAGCCCATTCCAATGGCAAATCACTCTGGCAAGAACTTTCTTCTAACATCCAGCCTAGACCTTTGCTGGTACAATTTGAGACTGTGTCCCCTTGTTGTGTTGCTGGTTGCCTAGGAGAAGAGACCAACCTCCACGTGGCTACAGCCTCCCTTCAGGTAGTTGTAGACAGCAATGATAATAACCTTCCTTGTCCTACTGGCCACACTGAATATCCTCACATCTGTTTTACCACATTTGCTCTCTGTTTTTCATATAAATTTTCTCATTATGCAGTTTCTGGAGGTAGAATTATAGAATAATTCAGATTGAAAAGACCATCAAAGACTTTAAATCAGTGCCTGCGGGCTTTTTGATTTTTTTTTAATAAAGAGAAAAAAAAACATTCCCAAACAATTTTGTTCTGTTAAAATCCTGCTTAACAGAAAAATACTTGAACAGAGTTGTACACAACTTGCTGGACCTCATCCTCTTCACCTTAAAAGTAAACATTGATATCTTTGCACCATCCAGAGCAATATGAGTCTGTAAAAGACATATCAATAGCAGTAACATTCCTCATCTCATTTGAGGAACTATGGTGTAAATGAAAGCATTTCCAGGAATTACAGTAAACTTTGTAAAGGACCAGGCTAAGCTGCCTCATTGTGCTGATATGAAGTTAATTTGAATATTTTACTGAGAGAAATTAAACAACAATACCCTATATCACCATTCTTCTACTGAGAAACACAACTAGTCAAAATATATAGATAAGACACTCCTTACACACTTGTCAGCTCTCAGTTCTATTCTGCTCCTTCTTTCTGGTGGTTTGGTTTCCACGGTTGCCTTTGCCTTAACTCTAATCTGACCTAAATCTTTTTCCTCTAACCTCCTTGTGGTCTTCTTTGACATCACCTCAGATCTCCAGATCTATCATGTGAGATACACATGGGTTGATCTGGTTATTTCTGAAGAGAGGGAAAGAAAGAGAGAGAAAGAGGTTTGGGTCAGAAGCCCTCCTGGGGACTCTGATTTCTAGGGAGGAGTATTAAGTTTCTGTATTACTTTTAACTTGTATAGAACTGTATATATATTTGTGTGTATATATATATGAGCTTGTAAATTGTGCTAAGTTGTAAATATAGCTTCATTCCTTAACTTCCAGCTGCCTGAGTCTAGTCTGGGTGATATTTCCTAAGTGTGTGTGTGGTGGGTAACATCCAAACGGTCACACTCATCAATACTACTGCAACATTATATTAAAAAAAAAACTCTTTTTTTGGGTGTATTTTGAAGTCAATAAGTATAAAGTTTCTGTCATTATTATATTTTTGTTTTTAAAGTTGTGTCATGCATTTTTTTTAACTGAATGAAGAAATTCTTCAAGTGGCCATGTGTTTTCCCATTGTCTCAACCTTTTCTAATCCTGCACAGTTCATTTGTTAATGCCAGGAGAGTACTCAAAACATAACATAACATAACACTGTGCATCTTCATGAAAACAGTTTATGCTGGGAAGAAAAGAGTACATGAGAAAATATTCCTAATGGTAGTACTGTGTCTGACAAAACTTCATTGTGAAATAAGTGAGATATTTTAGGGGCACTGAGTTGGAGAATGCAATAATAAACTACTAATACCTGCTAAAAACATATTTATTGGAGATTAGAAGAGAGGAGTTGTTTGGGAAAAAAATATTCTTGGCTTGTAGCAAGAGGGTAAAGGTTTGAGATCAAAATGTGTCTCTTAATTACTACATAGAATCATAGAATAATAGAATCAACCAGGTTGTAAGAGATCTCCAACATCATCCAGTCCAACCTAACACCCAGCCCTAGCCAATCACCTAGATCATGGCACTTTTCTTGAACACCTCTAGGGACAACTACACCACCACCTCCCTGGGCAGCCCATTCCAATGGCAAATCACTCTCTGGCAAGAGCTTCCTCCTAACATCCAGCCTAGACCTCCCCCAGCACAACTTGAGACCATGTCCCCTCATTCTGTTGCTGGTTGTTTGGGAGAAGAGACCAAGCCCCACCTGGCTACAGCCTCCCTTCAGGTAGTTGTAGGCAGCAATGAGGTCCCCCCTGAGCCTCCTCTTCTCCAGGCTAAACAACCCCAGCTCCCTCAGCCTCTCCTCATAGGGTTTGTGTTCCAGGCCCCTCACCAGCTTTGTTGCCCTTCTCTGGACACCTTCCAGCACCTCAACATCTCTCTTGAATTGAGGAGCCCAGAACTGGACACAGTATTCAAGGTGTGGCCTGACCAGTGCTGAGTACAGGGGAAGAATAACCCGCCTTGTCCTGCTGGCCACACTGTTCCTGATGCAGGCCAGGATGCCATTGGCTCTCTTGGCTACCTGGGCACACTGCTGACTCATCTTCAGCCTACTGCCTATCAGTACCCCCAGGTCCCTTTCCTCCTGGCTGCTCTCCAGCCACTCTGTCTCCAGCCTGTAGCGCTGCTTAGGGTTGTTGTGGCCAAAGTGTAGAACCCTGCACTTGGCCTTGTTAAATCTCATCCCCTTGGCCTCTGCCCACCCATCCAGCCTTCCAAGGTCCCTCTGCAGGGCTCTTCTACCCTCCAACAGATCAACACCTGCTCCTAGCTTGGTGTCATCTGCAAACTTACTGATGCTGGACTCAATGCCCTCGTCCAGATCATCAATAAAGATATTGAACAGGACTGGGCCCAGCACTGATCCTTGGGGAACACCACTAGTGACAGCTGCCAACTGGATGTGGCACCATTCACCACCACTCTCTTGACACATCCAAAATTTCTTATCATCATGCTGCAAACAGATTTCAGACTTCAGCCTGAAAACACCATGCATTGCATGCTGTTTCTGGTTTATAACTGTATCTGGTTCCACTTTGCATGGTTGAGAGTTTATTAAATAAATCCAGTTTTGTACTATAAATTCTCTAATATGCATTTACCACCAGAACAGGTCAGGAGAAATCATCATGCTCAGATCTAATTCTCTGTTCTGACTTCCCTGGTGCACCTATTGAGGCTTTACTAACATTTCTGGAGTAGTACAGGGGATGGGGAGATCAACCACACAGATAATTTCTTGCATGATGCCTTGCTATTAAAAACAGTTTCATCCAAGACAGATGTCTGATGTCTTATGTACCCTTACCTAGCAAACACGTTCTATGTGCAGACACATTTCTTCTCCGCCTTCTCTCTCTTTTTTCCACCTTTTTTTCTCACAGAATCATAGGATGATTTGGGTTAGAGATGACCTTTAAAGTTCATTTAGTCCACCCCCTCTGCAGTAAGCAGGGATGTATTTAGCTAGATCAAGTTGCTGAAAGCCCCATCCTACTAACCTGGAAGGTTTCCAGGAATAGGGCACCTACCACATCTCTGGACAAACTGTGACAGGTTTTCACAACCCTCAAAATAAAACAAACCCCACCCTTTTCAGGGTAAATTAAAAAACATTACCCCTTGTCCTGTCACAACAGGTCCTGCTTAAATAAACTGTTCCTGTGTTTCTTATAGGCTTCACTAAGTATTGAAAGATATGCATTAAGATCTCTCTGGAGCTTTTTCTTCTCCAGGCTGAACATCAACACTTTCAGCCATTCTGCATTTTTGTCACCCTTCTCTGGACCCACTCTACCAGGTCCATATCTTTTTCTTCAGTGGTGCCCAAGACGGGACAAGAGGTGATGGGCACGAACTTTAACAGAGCAAGTTCCATCTAAACATGAGGAGAAACTTCTTCATGGTGATGGTGATGGAACATTGGAATAGGGTTCCCAGAGAGGTAATGAATTGTTTGTCTCTGGAATCATTCAAAACCCAGTTAGATGCTGTCATGTGCAACCTGTGGTAGGTGAACCTGCTCTGGCAGGGGATTTACACTAGATAATCTCCAGAGAACCCTTCCAACCCCTGACATTCTGTGATTCTGTGATTCTTGTTCTGAAGACTCCAGAGCTGGATACAGTACTCCAGATGAGATTTCACCAGAGCAGAGAAAAGGATCAGAATCACCTCTCTTAACCTGCTGACCACATTTCTTTTGATGCAGCTGGTCTTTTGGGCTGTGACTGCTGTCGTGGAGGGGTTTCTCTATTCCTCCTCTGTTAGGGGGAGGTGAGAAATTAATTTGAGGTGGTTTTGATTTTTTATAAAATTATTTATTAAAATTAATATTTACAAATTAGTACCACCCCCAACCACTATGAAATTCAAGTTCATTTGCAAGTTTATGAAAATACCTCTGGGATATATTTACAGGGATTGGATTATTAAATGAAAATATCAAATTATTAACAATTATTGACGGAGAGAAAGATTCTTAGGGTTAATGCCTCTTAACAGCTCTAGTGTTTGCCCAGCGAGGGCTGAAACTATGTGTGCTCCTTCAGATAGAGGTAACTTATATTACAAAAGAATTGAAGCTTACTTATGTGTGCTGTTCTTAAGTATTGATCATTAATCACCCTCCCGGGAATCTGTCTCAGCATGTGCCCAGTATTGGGGTCTTGGTGAGCTGGAGTCTGTCCCAGCTTGCAAGGGATGATAAAGTTTTCCCAGTCTCTGGGGTAAGTTGAGTTTTCTCTAACCTTTTCTCCTGGGGTGATCTCTGCCTCAGAGCTGCTGCTTCTGGAAGCCGTGTGTCCAGGGGTGATCAGCTGGCAGGATTCCAGGTGCAGGAGAAGGATTTGCCTGTGTTGCTTCTGACACAGTCTCACAGCTAGCAAGCTGCGTTTGAAGGTTTGCAGACTGTCTGAGGGTCTGCTGGGCCTGGGTCTTTCCAGAGTTACAGGATAGCTGGCAAGTAGTATTTATGCCGTGCTGCAGGGACATTTAAGTCCGCAGATGAATCAAGATAGCTCTAGGCTTTAGGCAGGGAATCTCGGCTCCCCATATATGTATGGTGCAGGCATGAATGTGCTCTGCTTCTCAGAGGGCTTGCAGATAGCTTGGCTGCGCCTTGAGATCAATGCATGAGGTCTGAGCCTCTGTAATGCTTGCAAGTGAGCGAGGCCTGATCCTGTGTCTAGGCCAGTGCAAGCGGGTCAGGGCAGCAGGATGCTGCTGTGGATCAGAGCTGAGTCTAAAATGCTCTAAGCTTCTGAACTGGTAAACAGTCTGGATCGTCTGATCGGACTGAACAGGACTGAACACGTGGTGCTGCTATGCACCCCTCTTTAAAGGCTCCAGGGCTGAGATTCGTGGCTCGTTGGACATCTAAAATGACCAATCAGGTTGGCTGTAAGCCAAACCTTGTCCCAGTAGGCAGTAGAGATATGCCTGGACCCTCCCAATAGGGGATTACCTGCCCGGACCTCAGGGGCACACGGGCTGGGCGTGTGTGTGTTACACAACTTGTTTGCTGCCTCGTAGGTCCTGGCAGGAGAACATGTCTGGGCATGTAGAGGCATGATGAAGCCTCAGTTTTGGGGCTACTGCCCCTCCACCACAACTGCCCATGGTGGGCTCATGCCCAAGTTTTCATTAACCAGTACCTGCAAGTCTTTCTTTGCAAGGCTGCTGTCAATCCCGTCATCCACTAGCCTGTATTAATATCAGGGATTTCCCTGGTCCAGATGCAAGACCTTGCATTTCGCCTTGCTGTAGTAGTTTAAGGCTTATTGGAGAATTCAAATAAGAGAAAGTGAGAGTTTTCGGAAAGTTCAGGGCAGAATGTAAATAAATAAGAGCATTGACTGTAACAGGAAAATAACAATAAAGTTTATATCACTCATTGGTTTGCTAATTGGTATAAAAACCTGATATATAAACAATTTCCCACTTTTTGTTCCTTTTGCTGCCTGCTTTCCACCTCCTCCACCTCTGCTCTGTGCATGGCTGAGTACTAACATTGACTGAACTGATAACATATGAGGCCTGGCTGCTTTTCTGTGGGAACCAGTATGGATGCAATACCACTGCAGAGACCACACAGAGACAGACAACTGATAATGAGGACAAAGAGCAGTTTGTGAGCAATGGACCAAGGCAATAGAAAGGCTTTGAGGGAGGACTTGTTCCTTGTCACCCTAGTATTTGCTCTAACATGGCTCTAGCCTTGTGGAGAGGAATGTTAGCTGTCTCTTACATTGAGGTAGGATGCTTTCTGTTCATGCCATTTTTAGCTATAAAGCTGTCTATTGTTTTCCTGTCTATATGCTGTTCTGGGCCAGCCCCTTGCTGTGCCTTCCAGCTGTCATGCAAACTGCAGGATTAGTAGTAGATAAGCCTCAATTTCTAAGGGACAAAGTCTCTTAGATTAAAAAAAAATAAACCAACAAACCATAAATCCAGTTCTGAAATAATTTATGACAGAGTTCTGAGCAGACCAAAAAAAAAAAATTGCTATTTTTTTTTTTTTGAAGACATCACATGAGTGCTTCGTTAGAGTCAATGGAGAAGACCACCCACTTTTGGCATCTGATTGGTCCCATTCTGTGATATATGGTGGAATCTGTCACCCTACAGACACTCTACAGGAATAAAATTTTACTGAAAGGCAAGAAGAACTCATTCCCATGATAAAGATCACTGTCCAACTGCTTTGCCTTCTTTGTAAAGCATCTTTTATTCCTCACAAAAGTGACATGCAGTTTATTAGGACGTAACTACAGCCAGTAAAGGCTGGAGCACCAGCACATCTTCAATAATATCTTCTTATACTCACCCAGCAAGAGGCAGGGATCCGTCCTTGTCAATGAGTGTCTTTGTGGGAATGGCATTGCAAAATCTTGATCGGACCAGGCTTCTGCTACTTGAAAGTCTCTTTCATCTTTTCAGCAGTGACCAAACAGGGAGTCCCTGCTAGGATGATGAATGTGCTAATGGAGTGTGACTTCTTAGCCTATGCTGCATCTCCTGATCTGCCCTGTAAAATGGGCACAATTTGAACATTGCATGTTAGATTATAAAGTAAAGTAAAATGAAGAAGCATACAGCTAGGGAATGACAGAAGTGAATCAGACAAAAACTTGCGAAAACACACCTTAAAGGCAAACTGAATTCCCTTTCTCAACCCCCACGCCTACATAGCCTCTCTCTTGACTTTATACATTATCTGCATTTGCAAGCTTATACTGTCAATTGTCATCTGGACCTCCAACCTGTAAGATTTCATTACTGAAACTGGCATTTCATTGCTAATGAGGTGCATTTTTTCATCTCTCTATTTAAAAATCTAAATAAGGAATAGATTTCCTAATCTGTATCTGTTGATTGTGGAAATAGAGGTTCAAAGGGAGACTTGATGCATTGTCTATGTTAGGATATGAAAATCAAATTCTCTTTAAAAAATCTAGCAACATATTTTGTACTGAAGTAATTGACATTTTTTTTTGCTGAATATAGGTTACAGATAACTGTCAGTCTTTGTAACTACATATCTGAAAAAGCCTAAGAAGATTGAGCAATTTTCATTTGTGACAGCCTCATAAGTCACATAGCTATGTAAGGAAAATCTGATTTAATGTGTAATTATATATGGTCATGCATGAAGAATGAAGGTATAAGGAAATGAAGAAAAAACTGCTTTTAACAAAAGTGAAAACAGAGAATTTTGTTTTGTATCAACCAAAAAACAAACAAACAAACGAAACCCACAAAACCCCCAAACAAGCTAACGGAAAACCCCACAGACATATGGAGATTAGAAAATTATGGCCATCACTTGCATCCTATTTCTTACATGCCACGATGGCAAACCTGAAGCCTTTTTTCAGAAACTGTCATTTTCAAAACTGATTCACCTACAAATATAAGCATATCACAGAGCTGAATTCAGATGGCACACAGTACTTCTTGACTGCTAATGTCTGCTGCTGGATGAACATGGAGATTTTGCCAGTTTTCATCTTTTTAATTTAGACGCTGAAACAGTTTTCCTTGTGATTCCTTTCCTCTTCTGGAGTAGAAATATAAGCATAATGTAGTTCACACACTAGGTTAATCTGCTTTAGTACCATGTAGTGCAATGTACAAAGGAAATTCAGCACTATAAAATCCAGAACTGGCCTGATAATGGTAAAATAGCTTAAGGATCTGTACTGCTCCTTTTAAGACAAATTAAGGACTTTTTCTCCTGCTAATCCAACTTCTGCTCCAGCAGTAAATGTGAGTGATCTCTCATGAAAGTTTTCCATTGACTGAGAACTATAAAGTTTTACCTTCATCTCCACCTCTATTTTCTTCTCTGTTTTGCTTTATATTCTTCTTGAAGTGTATAAGCTTGCACTAAAATTTAATCTTTTTAAAGCTGGAAATTTGGCAGAGTGAGCACTGCCCATGGCATTGTGTGAGTTTTCTGCTAGACACTTCTTTTGGCACTTCTAGCTCCTAACATAGCAGCCTGGCATTTGTTGCTCACTCCTGTTCAGTACTGGTAGTGGTATAAAGATTTTATTCCTGCAAAGGGAGGATATACGTTCAAGACTCAGCTTGATTAAATTGGATCAAGCACAAATAATTAGAAAAACGTTATTTTCCTCAGGATGTATTAAAAAATATCTGAAGTGAGGTGTATTATCATTGAAAAAGAAATACAGAGAAGAGGAACTGTTGTTCTCCCAAGATCTTATGTTGCTTGCAAATAATGCATCCTGCGACCTCCCTATTCTTTTGCTCTTAGGAAGGGGACTGTCCCCATATGACGGATAACCTGACAGATTATTTGCTTTATATGCTGTTTCATATGTGATGGATTGACCTTGATTGATCAACAGCTGCTCATCAAGGTGCTCTATCACTGCTCCTCCTCAACAGGACAGGGGGAGGAAAGTATGGTTAAAAGCTTATGGGTGAAGATAAGGACAGGGAGGTCACTCAGCAATTACTGTCACAGGCAAAACAGACTCAGCTCGGGGAAATTAATTTAATTTGTTGCAAGTCAATCAAAGCAGGATAATGACAAGTAAGAGCCACCTTAAAACACTTCTCACAATCCCTTCCTTCTTTCTGGATTTAGCTTCACACTCTCTTTCCCTACCTTGGCTACATGAGCAACACAGGGATGCAGAGCATGGAGGTTGCAGTCAGTTCATCACACATTGTATCTGCTTGTTTCTTCCTCAGAGAGAACAATTTCTCACACTCTTCCCCTGCCCCAGTGTAAGCTCTCTCCCATAAGAGATGGTTCTTGTGAATGGGAAGGGAAAGCCAAGAGACGACTCAACATGAGTTAGCTTGCTTGACAATCCGAGGTTTATTGAGAGCATCAGGCTTCAAATTACAGAGCACAGACTTGGTTAGGGTGAGCAAAGTGAGTGAACCCAGAATGCAATGTGGTACATCTAACGATTGGAATTTGCATATTCCTCCTATTTCCCTCCTAATCTGGACACAGTTGCACAGAGGCTGTTTATCAGGAGGCTCAAGGACAAATGCCTTTTGAGCTTCTTCACATACACTGCTGTGGCTTAACTGCGCTTCAGTACCCAGACCTCACGTCAAGGGTTTGATTGTACAAGCTTCTAGGGACTAGTGTCCCCTCTTCTTCAGCCAGTTCCCAACAAGTTCTCCACAAACTTCTCCGTTGTTGGTCTTTTTTACAGGCTGCAGTTCTTTGTAAATTGCTCCACTGTGGCTTCTTTTCATGGGGTCATAGGTTCTGACAGAAAATCTTCTGAGTAGTGTCCCTCCACAGGATTCAGCATTTGACAAAAGCCTGCTCAAGCATGGGCTCTTTGTAGGGGTCACACCTTCCTTGAGAGCACATCTGTATGCTCTGGAATGGGGTCCTGCATGGGATGTAGAGTAGGTATGTGTTTCGCTGGGATGAACCCTAGTGGAGTTCATAGGTTGCAGAGGGGCAATCTACTTGACCATCATTTTCACCGCAGGCAAATCTCTGCTCTGGTGCAGGGGAATGTCTTCTCTTGTACACCCTCACTGACTATTGTGACTGCATGACTATTTCTGTCACAGTGGCTGGGGGTGGCGAGAGTTGAAAATATTGGAAGTTAATAAACATATTTTTATAAATATTCTCTTGCATTAATTTCTCCCCTCTGCCAAATAGGCGTAGGTACTGGGAATCCCCCTCTGCGACATGGAGTCACCAACCCCAGATATGTTTAAAAGTCGTTTGGATGTGGCACTTGAGGATATGATTTAAGGGTGAACTTTGCAGAGTAGGGATAATGGCCATTATGGACTGGGGGTCTTTTCCAATTGTAATGTTGCTGTGATTCTATGATTTGGTAGCAGCTCCAAGTGTCTTCCCACAGAACCCACTTCTGCAGCACCACTTCTGGTAAAGCCTAAACCCTAAAGCTACTGTAACAGAAACATCACAGGGCCCTCACACATAGAGAGGTGTCTGCTCTGCCTTTGTGTGTGTTGGTATAAGTAAAAAGAGAGGAAGAAAGGAAAAAATGGTGAAACTTCTGTAATGCACCATCACTATCAGTGATAGATGCTGTCACAAGAGAATTTTCTGCTGTGCTATTTCTCATGGAAAGTCAAGGATGAGATGCAAGGCTGCCATAGCAACTGCATGACTCACCCTGCTGAGGCAGCCTTGCAGACCTTAACTAATGGAGATGACTTAAAACACAGGGAGTGGAAAATTTTTCTTATCTCTTTCCTTCTTTCTTACTACATAAGCTGTCAAGCATTATCATGTTGTTACTCTCCCCATATGATGAATAATCTGACAGATTATTTGCTTTATATGCTATTTTGTATGTGATGGGTTGACCTTGACTGGCCAAAAGAGCAGTCAATGTCTTTTGGTGGGAAAAAAAAAAAAAAAGTAATTACTAGAGAAGTAATCAGAAAGGTGACCAGATTAGTGTCATTTTTGAAGGGCATAATGAAATGCTTTTTGTCTAAGAACACAACCTGTTCACAAAAACATGGAACAAAAATGTGCTTCTCATAAATAGCAAAGCTAAGCTCCTTGACATTTATTCACCCTATCAACCAGTTAAGACTTGAAACATATCGTGGAGAATTCCCTTTTTTGGCTTCATTGCCACAAACAACCTATTACAGCGTTCTATTTATCAGTGGATTTTTATTGTGATGTAATTTTGATTACTCTTTTAGACTTTTAGTTTCTTACTTACTTTTGGGAACTGGAGTGTTCCTCCACCTCTCCCCTTAAACCCTGGAGTTTGGCTGGCTGGTTTGAGAGACAAACATCAGGACATGGACTGTTCCTTCTCAGAAATCCACCTCTGTCTCTGTTATTTGTAACTCAAAACAAACTAATTTTGAACCTTAATATCAGAGATGGTGTATTTTTGGTATTTTTGAGGAAAAGGGCTAGAAAATGTCAAACATTGGAACAAGATACTAAATCAGGTTTAGCAAAATAAGGGAACTCTAAAATCTTTAAATTTGCTTTATAGTACATATCTAAGAGCTTCTTTATTGTTAGACATAATGCAGTCAGCAAATATTGCACTCCATCTCATCACAAAATGAATTCTATAATGGATTTTTTTCGCTAGCAGAAAAGTTTGCTGCAAAGTTTTTGATTATGGAGGGACCTCAAGCCTTTTTATACCTATGTGAATAGTACAAACACATATCCATCTACAGACACAACAGTGTTAAACGGCAGATGTGGTTAGTGGATTAGACAAGTTATACATGTACTGAAATAGGAAGTTCTCACAGAGAACTTCCTATTCAAATGGCATGAGACAGATATAACTTCTGCTAAAACTATAGAGGCAGAGAGGAAATACTTAAATACAAATTATACCTGGAAACAAGTCTGGTTCAAAATGTAAGTGTGCAAACTGATTGCTGGGGTTTTTTTGTGACTTTATATCAACTATGAAATAAAGTACTGGATTCCTGCCTGCTGGAGGGACCCATTTTTCATTTCAATTGGTTTTAGATAAGACTCTAAACCAGCAAAATTTTGTGCTTTCCAACAGACAAAATAAGTGTAAATTAATTATCATAACAAAATGACTAAAGGAGCATGCAACCCAAATTCTTCAAGTTCATGTCCATGAGATCAAACACTGTTGCAGAAAACCTATCAGCGTGGAAAAGTTATATTTTAAAATGATCACTTTTCCTCTTCAGTTTAATCTCACCTGTCCAAAAATAGTGCATGTCTGTGAAGCAACTGTATGTGTATTGTAACTAACATCAGATGTCTGACCTGATTGTCATGATAGTTTGATTGGTTTATATTTAATACATCTGCTCAATAATAGTAGTAGTAGCTTTAGCAGTCTTAGGAGTAATAGAAATAAAGATAATAAAAATTTGTTATTTACTTGAATCTAATTTCTGGCTGATGACAAATATCCTGTTGTAAACCAACTTTGGTGGGAGAAAAAAGCAAAAGTGGACATGTGTTAGTTTGAGCCCAGCTGGGCTTAGGTAAAGGCTGTCCAACTTACTCTTGATGTGGCTGAATGTGAAAATTGGCCTATCCAGTTAGAGAGAATTCCAGTTAGGATGCAGCATGCAGGCGCACACATGCCTAAGAGCAGTACTTGCACAATCAGATTTGGACCAAACAGTAGATGGTGATAAAGTTCCTGTTGTACGTGAAAAGAACCTGTTAGGGAAAACTGTTTGGGTATTTTCTCCTTCTGGCAAAGGGAAACCTGTCCGAGGGGTGGTGTCTGCTGAAGGTCCTTGTCACACATACTGGGTAATGCAGGAGAATGGTGAAATCCAGTGTATTCCACAGAGAAATCTAACCTTAGCTGAGAGAGTTTAAATTCAGATTGTATAACACAAGCTGTTAGTAGTTGTTATGTTCTAGGTACTGTTGGAGTCCAGTAAGATGCAATCTACAAGAGAATCTACAGTACGTGAGCACAAACCCAGTGTCACCTGGGAGTCCCTGTTCTCGTCTCACCTGTGAGGAGACAAACTGTTCTGAGCTTTTGAATCACCTACATCTGAGATAGCTGGAATGAAGTGTGAACTGAACTTGTAATATTCATTAGTGTAAATATTGGTTTAGGTTAGATCAGGTAGTTCTCAGCAATACTCTGAGTGAAATGGACAGGGGTGGATTGTGCTAGTTTGAGCCTAGCTGGGATATTTTGGTGAGAAGAATTAGATTACAGGCTGTGAAAAGGAAGCAGTGCTTATGTTGCCTTCACTCATAGGCTTGCTGAGATGTATAAAAACAAGAACATAAATATAGATAATATAGTTTGCTCTCTGGCTTTAGGCTGCACTTCTCTCTCTCTAATCAGCTGTCTGTGTGATTAATCCTTCTGCTTCCTAAATACCCTGGCCAGTCATCCAAAGTCACCTTGAACATAAGGCAAAGTCTGGGATAAAGTAGAGGGGTGGGAAGAAGGCGGAAGAGTGGTTGGGAGCCCCTCCTGGGGACTCTGGGTTTTGAGAGGAGTATTGTGGTTTTGTATTACTTTTAAGCTTGTATATTTCTGTACATAGCTGAATATATTGTAAATATCTGCTTGTATATTGTGCTAAGCTGTGAATATAGCTTCATTTTCCAATTTCCAGATTGGCTGAGTCTAGTCTGGGCGATTTTCTTAAGTGTGAGGGGGTGAATAATACCTAAACCATCACAGGACATCACAATGTTGAACACAGTAACTGCAAGTCAACCTTTCTGAGGAAGAGATCAGGTTGCCTTTTGATCTGGTTGCCTTTTCCCTAATAATATACCTATATATATTAACAATACAGTCCCTAATAATATACCTATATATAAAAAGAATATATTAAGAATATATTCCTTAGTAATTAACAAGCAATAGCAACACTGAGTCTTTCTTATACCCACAGAAAAGTTTATTTAGTTACTTTACACTGGATATAATTTAATGCTTATTAAAAATGTACTATAAAAAGGGATCTGACAGGATAGTAAATGTCAGGTCTTTCATCATGCATATTTGTAGTGCTCCAAGTACAATGAGGCTGTGGTTTATCATAGCTGTATCATCTATTGCAGTGGTGATTACCTTGACATGTTTTAAAGATTATGGTAGTATGCACATTGCTGTAGCCTTACAATTTTGTCTGTTTGCCACAAAATGTATCATCCTCCTTAACAGTATTTGCTAAATTATATATCTTCTTGTTCATCTAATTAATTTCAATAACAATCAAGCTTCTTCTGGGGACAATGGTAGGGAGCTTATCTTCTGTTTACTCTGGTAAAAGAAGCACAATGTAGTTTGCTCTTTTCATGTCCTCTGGCTTAAAGGTGGAAGCCATTTGTAAAATGTTTACCATTGTTTAAAATCAATCTCTCTCTCTCAATATATATTTTTTTAGAGAAATATATATATATATAGAGAGAGAGAGAGAGAGGTGTAGATATACATATAAAATGACTGTATGACCTACTGAAGTATTGAAATGTTCCACACTACATTCAAAAATGTTACTTGTTTGTATGACAGCAGCAATTCTGAGCTCTGGAAGTTGGACTAGACACTCAGCAAAAACACCAAATAAAAAGGTAGTCGGACTTCCAGTGTTACTTTGACTTTCATTGTGCTAAATAATCCTATCTGATGATTTGGAAGTTACCCGGCCCCCCCAGACAATGAAACCACCCAGACTAGACTCAGCCATTTGGAAATTAAGGAATGAAGCTATATTTATAGCTTAGAACAATTTACAAGCATATATATATATATATATATATATATATATATATATATATATATGTATACACACAAATATTTGCAGTTATATACAAGTTAAAAGTAATACAGAAACACAACATCCCTCCCAAAACAAACAGATTGCCAGGAGGGCTCCTGACCCAAACCTCCTCCCCGCTCCTTCTTTCCCTCTGTTCAGAAATAACCAGATCAATCCCCTATATCTCATGTGTTAAATCTGGAGAGATCTGACGTGAGATGTCAAAAAGATGACAAGGAGGTTAGAGGGAAAAAAAGGTTAGGCTGAATTAAAGAGTCAAGGCAGATACATCTGCACAGACCGTCAGAGAGAAGGAACAGAACTGAGAGCTGAAAAGGATGTGAGAAGTGAGTGTCTCACCTACATTTTGACTAGTTGTGTTTCTTAGCAGAAGAATGGGTGATATAGGGTACTGTTGTGGTTTTTTTTTTCCTTCTCACAACTAAGGATATAATTTCTCTCAGTAAAATATTCTAATTAGCCTCAAACCAACACACTACCTCATGGTTAATTCAAGAGCAATAAAACAGTTTGTCATTATTCCATGACTCTGTTTCTACACAGTGAAGTTCAACAAAGTGCCTGTCTTTATCTTGCATCTATTTTCTGTCCTGTGAAGCTACTGACATAATTTTTGTCTTTACCCTTTTCAATACTACATCTTTGTTCTGACTGACATTTTTACAGCAGCAGAAAATTATGCTCTTTTGGGAGGCCATGGTTGTAGAGTCAAAAGTGATCTCTCAGAGTAGCTGTGGGTAATATTTCAGTGGGCTGAGTACTGCTGACAAAACCTTGACCTGGCCTCTGTGTCCTGTGTAAAAGTGACAGAGTGCAGATGACTGGGCTGATGTACATGCCATAACTCGTGTTGCTGGGCAAAGAACCTCTTGTGCTCTGATCTAAATGGAGAATTTCAACCTACCCAACTTCAGCCCTTGATGCCAGCATCTCCTAGAGTGAAGTCTGGAGATGAAATAAATACTGTGCAATCCATCAGAAAGGAAAGGTTTATATAAATGAGACATGTCATAAACCATTACATTTTCATGCGATATGCACAGGTCTAAACATTAATCTTCTTGCTGTGGCAAAAATGGAAAATGTAGTAGCAAGTTACAGCTGCTCCTTGTACAATTTCACCTTCACATTGGGGAAATTCTTAGCTGCCCTTTTCAGATTACTTTATTTGTCTTTTTTCACTACCAGAACAAAATATCACATATGGTTGAATTGAGATACATTATGATCAAAGCTACGGGTAAAGCATGATTTTTATTCAAAAAAGTAGTAACAATGAAAATACAGGAAAATGTAAATATGTTAAATTAAATTTAACCCTTTTATGGCACAGTTTACCCCACTCATTTCAAAATAGCAGATTGAAATTCTTGCCATAGACAGGGAGCAGGCTGTTTAATATGAAAGCTGAATCAAATACATTGCCAGAAGGGCTCATGAAACTTTCTCCTGATTGTTTAAGGTATAGACAAATACATGTAAGAGAACAAAGTTTATTTACTTCCCAGCATTCTTTAGGTACAAAATTTAAGAGTCATAAGAGATGCATATTTTACCCTTGCTACTTTATTGCATTGTTTTTCTATTATATGAAGTGCACTCTTTTACAAGTTAAAAACAATGGTTTATTTCTGTTTGATGCTTGTCAGCTTCCAAAATACTCTCCTAAGGCTCATCCAAGATCTTTCTGCCTCCTGCTGCTATTGACACAGATTTTATGAGGCAAATGGTGATGTAATTTGCAGCTGGAGTACCCTTTACCTTTACTTGCCCCTTGAAGGTATCACTGATAACAAATGAGGAGAAAAATATCTTGACAACGTTGGAGAAAACATTCAAGTTTCTATATTCTCTTTCAGCTAGGTGTAACTTTGCAACAATAATGTAAGTAAAAAGCAGCAATAAATCATTGCCATTCATGACATTTCTGCCACTTATTGAACTGTGTATGCTTGCAGGGTTTGCTGGAGGGTGCTGAGAACTGCATATTTTTCTGCAGCCAGTTGTTCAAGCAGAACTATGCGTGAGGTCCATAAAAATGGAGTGTGGGTAGCAAATCAATGTCTGCCTGGGAAACTGATAACAGAAACACACCTGTGATACCAGACTTCACTTCCAAGCAGTATGGATGTAGTGTCTTCAAACAGAAAGAATGGATTGATTAATGGAGTGTGTGCAGATGACTTACACAGGCATACAGTCGATTTACAAAGATATGAACATGCTGTCCTGGAGTCCTGGATACCCCAAAATTCCTCTCCCTCTGTGGTTTGAATAGGAGAGGAAAGGCACGAGAAACATGTTTCCCCACCCCTGCCCTGCAAGCTTGAAGCGGGGGCAGCAAAGAGTCCTTTCGGCAGGAGGGGTGCCCCTCCAGTGCCCGTGCTGGAATCGGGCTGGGCATTGGCTGTGGTCTTCGCGCCTAGGAAATGGTAACTCTGCTCTTTGTCCAGGAAGGGTATAAATACTGGGATGGTTCCTGCCTCAGAGCGCTCCCCTGCCTGGATAGTTCCTGCAGAGAGAGAGTCCCCTGATGCTGTGAAGGACAAGCTCCTGAGGGACAGGACCATCCCCGCTTAGGACAGCTCCCCACCTAAGCACCCTTTGTGCAAAGCTTAACAGACTTAACGAGCCGCGGATGTCTTTCGAAAGACAGAGAGCTGACAAGCAGCTGGACTGCCCTTTCTCAGCCTCACTCACCTGTGAGCAGTATAACTTTCTGCTCAGCCTGATTAATAGTGGGGAAAAGCTGTGTTTATAGCTTAGCCTTTTCCATTTCTTAACTTCTAAAATAACCAAATTTATCTATGGTATCCTTGTAAGATATTCTCAATTAACTGAGTCTGCTAATTAAACTAAATTAATTTCTGTATATAGTTTTGGGGGTGGGGGTTCAGGAAAATAAAACAATTCTATTTTTATAGATATTCCTTGCTCGGCCACGTTAATTCCCTACCTCCACAACACATGCAGATACAGATAGTTTTCCTTTGCTGTGACCTACTGTCACAGCCTTCCCTGTGAGGGGGCACACCAGCAAATGAGGATCTCAGTGAAGTGCAGCTGTTCTTCCACCTTTTCTCCCATACATGCTCATAAGAAATGGAGAGGGAACTACTGCTCTGTCAGCACTAAATTGGTAGCAGCATATAGGAATAAGGGCAGAATCCTGGAGAAGACAGGATGACTGCTCTCATTTGCCATGCCAGCTTCTACTACTAAGAAGCGTTTGCTGAGTTGTAAGCATGGCTCAAACATAAAATTCTTGTTTTCTCAGTACACAAGATAAATGGAGAACTTGCGCTAGATTGTGTGGTGGCATACAAGCCACAGGAAAAAATATCAGCAGATGCTTTTGCACATAAAATTAGAGGCTGAGTGTGTGTTGCTTGGCTCCTGCAATCTCCTGGGGCAAAGTTATTTTATTGTCATATGGGCAAAGGGTGGGAATTTTAGAATGTAAACTTCCAAATGTTTTGACCAAATCTATTAAGGAAAAAAAACAAAATAAAACAAAGTAAAACAAACAAACAAACAAAAAAACCCACCACAAAAAAACTTGAACTAGCCAAAGGAAAATACAGGGAAAAAAATGAAAGAAGTGTCATGACCTGGGAAATTGTAAAAGTAGCTCATAGAATCGTAGAATCAACCCAGCTGGAAGAGACCTCCAAGATTATCCAGTCCAACCTAGCACTCAGCCCTATCCAGTCAACTAGACCATGGCACTAAGTGCCTCATCCAGGCTTTTCTTCAACACCTTCAGGGATGGTGACTCCACCACCTCCCTGGGCAGCCCATTCCAATGGCAAATCACTCTCTCTGGCAAGAACTTCCTCCTAACATCCACCCTAGACCTCCCCCAAAACAGCTTGAGACTGTGTCCCCTTGTTCTGTTGCTGATTGTCTGGGAGAAGAGACCAACCCCCACCTGGCTACAATGCCCCTTCAGGTAGTTGTAGGCAACAGTGTGGCCTGCCCTGAGCCTCCTCTTCTCCAGGCTAAACAGGCCCAGCTCCCTCGGCCTCTCCTCATAGGGTTTGTGTTCCAGGCCCCTCACCAGCTTTGTTGCCCTTCTCTGGACACCTCTCAGCACCTCAACATCTCTCTTGAATTGAGGAGCCCAGAACTGGACACAGTATTCAAGGTGTGGCCTGACCAGTGCTGAGTACAGGGGAAGAATAACCTCTCTCATCCTACTGGCCACACTGTTCCTGATGCAGGCCAGGATGCCATTGGCTCTCTTGACCACCTGGGTACACTGCTGGCTCATCTTCAGCCTACTGCCTATCAGTACCCCCAGCTCCCTTTCCTCCTGGCTGCTCTCCAGCCACTCAGTCCCCAGCCTGTAGCACTGCTTGGGGTTGTTGTGGCTAAAGTGCAGAACCCTGCGCTTGGCCTTGTTAAATCTATCCCATTGGTCTCTGCCCATCCATCCAGCCTGTCCAGGTCACTCTGCAGGGCTGTTGTCAGTATTTGAGGCTTTTTTTTTTTTTTTTTTTAATTTTATTGTGGGGTTTTGTTTGTTTGTTTGCCTGCATGAATGTGTATCTGTTTTATCTAAACTGAGAATCTTCAGGATATGGGAATAGAGACTAGAACCTCCAATGTCTGAGCCTCGATCTTTGCTGGTGCAATGTTTTTTTGTGAATTCCTTGGCCTGTTTAGTTGCAGAGTCTGTTCCTCTGTGTGGTTTTAATCCTGGCACAGAACTCCTTCATCCAGGAAGACACTGGCGATCTATATGCTCAGATAGTGTCTGTGGGTCAAATGTAATGAAGCGGACATGAAGCTTAATTGCTTTTTAGGGCTTACCATTGTAGCAACTAAGTGTGAATCAAAGATCTTTCATCCATAGACATGGAGCAATGGTAATTGTGATGGTTTGTGTGTTACCCACCCCCCCACTTAAGAAAATCACCCAGACTAAGCTCAGTCGATCTGAAAATTGAATAAAGTTTTATCTGCTTGTATATTGTGCTAAGCTGTAAATATATTTACAATATATACACAAATACACAAGTTAAAAAGTAATACAGAAACACAACAGCCCTCCCAGAAACCTGAGTCCCCAGGAGGGGCTCCCAACCACCCTTTCACCTTCTCCCCACCCATCTACCTTATACCCCAGACTTTGCCTTATGCTACAAGTTGGTTTGGAGGGTTGGCCAGGGGAGTTAGGAAGGAGATGGATTAGGCAGGCAGGTTTGAAAGAGAAGTGCAGCCCAAAAAAAACAGAGAGAGACACTCTTATAGAATCATAGTATCATAGAATCAACCAGGTTGGAAGAGACTGCCAAGATCATCCAGTCCAACCTAGCACCCACCCCTATCCAGTCAACTGGACCACAGCACCGAGTGTGCTTTTCTTGAAGACCTCCAGGGACGGTGCCTCCACCACCTCCCTGGGCAGCGCATTCCAATGGTAAAACACTCTCTCTGTGAAGAACTTCCTCCTCACATCCAGCCTATATTTCCCCCGTGTCGTGGAGGGGGTTTCTGTATTCCTCCCTTATTAGGGGGAGGTGAGAAATTAATTTCAGGTGGTATTAATTTTTAATAAAAAATATTTATTAAAATTAATATTTACAAACTCTTGCCACTCCCAACCACTGTGTAATAAGTTCTAGTGCAATGTTATGAAAACAATTAGGATATGCTATATGTATATACAGGGATTTGGTTAATAACTATCAAAGTATCAACTACTCTCAAAGACAGAGAGATTTCCCTCAGGCTTAATGCCTGTTTAAGAACTATGCTGTTTGCCCAGCAGGGGCTGAAACTGTGTCTGCTCTAAGGCAGAGATTACTTATATTACAGAGGAATCAAAGCTTACTCGGATGTGTTGCCCTTAATTATTAATCACCCTCCCAGGGTTGTATCACAGCCTGTGCCCAGTGTCCAGATCTCTGTGAGGCTGGAATCTTCCCAGCTTGTGAGGGGGAAAGATATATCTTCCCAGTCTCTGGGATAAACAGGTTTCTCTAACCTTTTGTTCTCCTGGTGTGAGGTGGTCTCTGCCTCGATGCTGCTGGTTTTCTGGATGCTGTGTGTCCAGGGATGGTCAGCTGGCAGGATTCCAGTAACAGGAGAAAGATGTTGTCCGTGCAGCTACTGGCATGGTCCTTTCACAGCTAGCAGGCTGTGTTTGTGGGTTTGCAGACAATCTAGAAGGTCTGCCGTCCTGGATCTCCAGGCTAAAGCAGGGAGCCTGTGCTCCATAGATAAATGCAAGATAGCAGGCCAGTATGCACGGCTGGCTCTCGGCTTAGGGGGCTATCAGCTCCCCACATATGTATCAGGTGCAGGCTTGAATGTGCTCTGCTTCTAAAGGTTCGCAGACAGGTTAACTGCGCCTTGAGATCAAAGTAAGAGGTCCAAGCCTCGCTGAGCATTGGAGCAGTGCTTTGGCTTCCGAGCATGTGGGTGTGAGCGACTGAGCACTTCGGGTGCAGGTCAGAGCTGCAGCGTGGATCAGAGGGCTGAGCTGCACTGCAGGCAGGGTACAGAGCTGAGTCCGAACAGCTAAGTCTGAACACTCTGAACACATGGTGCACCTTTGCACCCCTCTTTATAGACTCTGGTCCGAGATTCATGGCCCTTTTGGCCATCTAAAGTGATCAATCAGGTTGGCAGTAAGCCAAACTTTACCTTAATAGGCAGGAGCTCTTTGCCTGGACCCTTCCAAATATAGGGATCACCTGGGAGGACCCCAAGGATACATGGGCTGTGTGTGTGTTACACAACCTGTTTGCTATCATGGATCCTGGCAGGAAAACATGTCCAGGCATGTAGAGGCATAGGGAGACCTCTATTTTTGGGCTGCAGCCCCTCCACCACACCTCGGTACAACTTGAGACTGTGTCCCCTTGTTCTATTGTGTTCTTGTTTTTACACATCTCAACATTGTTTCCTTTTCACAGCCTGTAATCTTAATTCTTCTCACCAAAATACCCCAGCTAGGCTGAAAGTAGCATAGTAATGATTGCTAAGATCAAGTCCATATGAAAAATACATTATGTCAGGCTTAGCATAGTTTGTAGCTGTGAAAAAAAAACCACAACATCTCAATGACATGCACAGAAAATATTTGACAATCACTTGCTGAAACTCGAGGAAATTCATGTTCAAAATATACAGCTTTGACTCCTGGAAAATAAAAAGGAAATATCAAATGTCTTATCATATTTATAGCAAAAGGCAGAAAAATACTTATTTTCTCTCTTTTTTTGATTAAAAATTGACAGCTTTGAGTATTGTGTACTTATCTTCCTGTTTGTTCAGGGCCTTTGTAGATCCCTGTTGTGTGCTAGGATTCTACTAGCATTATTCTGCATCTAACAGCTCTACGAGCTACTAAATTACTATAGTTTACTGAACTACTGCAGTTTCCATAAGACTAAGTTTTCAGTTTGTTAGAAATATGGAAGCTTTTGCTCTGTCAAGTGCTTTGCTGTCTGCTCTCCGACTATGTACTCAGGCTTGGGGAGGTTCCAAATCTCTCCAGTAGTGTTATCAGAAAAATCTGTAAAACTCATTGATGACTCTTCACACTTGAATGCTACTCCATTAAGGTATGGCAATGGCCTGCTGCCATCATCTCTCTATCCATTTCTAACAATGATGACTTGAAGTAATTGACATCGTTGTGATTTCTTAAGGTTAAGCAATGAGGCACATTTTTTCAGAGTGTTTTTGGTAAAGTGCAAGAACATTAAGTATTAGATTTTACCCTTAGTGAAAAATGCATCTGTGTGGAAGAAAATAACTGTTTTCTATATCTTCCTGAATGGTCTTTTTTCCTGGACATGTTATTAATCTCTCAAAGATGACAATTAGTTTTTTGGGAAAAGCAAGCAAGCAAGTAAGCAAACAACAACAAAGAAGAAAACAAGCAAACAGGGAAATCTTGTGGAAATTATCAAATATCAGCTCACAATCCACAAATTTCAGTAGGCTTTCAAATTCTCAGAGTATGCTTTTCAAGCTGTAATGATATTTTAGTATGAGAGCATCATAGAATCAAAGGTTTACAGTAAGGAGGACAGGATGTGCAAAACAGATTATCATAGAATCATAGAATCAACCAGGTGGGAAGAGACCGTCAAGATCATCCAGTCCAACCTAGCACCCAGCCCTAAACAGTCAACTAGACCATGGCACTAAGTGCCTCATCCAGGCTTTTCTTGAACACCTCCAGGGATGGCGGCATTACCACCTCCCTGGGCAGCCCATTCCAAAGGCAAATCACTCTCTCTGTAAAGAACTTCTTCCTGACATCAAGCCCATACCTCCCCCGGCACAACTTGAGACTGTGTTCCCTTGTATTTCAGTCTTAAACTCTACTTGCTGTGTGACTATTTCTTTACAGAGCCATTTATTAGCAAGTGTGATTAAAAATGGTTTTTTTTTTTTTTTTCGATACTACTCTGCAAATTGTAAGCAAGTATGTATCAGTTACTTTTCTGATCATAAAGCCACTAAATAAATGGCAAAAGAGATTAATAAATAATAAAAACTACAGTTAATTAAATTATACTAAGGTATCACTGTCATGATTGCAGAAAATCCACCTGACTGAAGCAAAAAGATTCAAAAGAAATATGCCTTAAGTGGTCAGATGGTTGATACTAATGATTCCATCAGGAGTAGCCATTATTTCAACAAAATAATTTTAAATATTGATAAAATGCTAAACATATTGATTTAAAGCTAGTGAAAATTCTAAATTTCAAGTGTGTTATGTAGAAACCAAACTGATGATTCATTATAATTTCTACTCTACAGTAAAAAAAAAACCCAAAAAACAACAAACCAAACTAAAATTATGACAATGAAGTTATGCTTTGGTTATTTCAGAGCTAGACAATCAGATCTATTGGAAAGGCTGCAGTACTTTTATTGACACTAACACTATGCAATATTTATATTCCTTCCATCATCTGGGTTCCAAGGTGTTTTTAATAATGTTACTTGCACATGGCAGTCAAAACACTAAAGGCTACTCAACAGTTTGGGGATATTTAAGAGTCATATTTTATAAGTAATTTATAGATGACTTTTAGTTTGTAGCTGCGTATTATCCTTTTTAAGTCTTATAGCATTCTGGCCACCAGTTTCAAGCAGAGTTAAAATGTCACTGTGACCATTCATACACTATTCTCTGCTATGAAAAATGAATCTGCAGCAACCAGCCAGTCCTATCAGAAAAAGACTTTTTGTTAAGTCAGGATATATACCACCTTCTTTACTTGCACTTAAGGATGTTCCTTCATGTTTCTGTCATCCCTGCTGGAAACTTGGTTTAACTTAAATAACTTTGCTTGTTATGGACATCATGGCATGAAGCTTGCCTTTCGCTTCTTTGTAGAATAATGCACAAATAGGTCTCTGCAAGCCTGAGCAGCTCCTCTCTGCCTTCTTTCTCCTTATCCTGCTCATTCAACTTCTACTTCTTTTCCAGAAACAAAATATGTTCACGTAACACGGCCACCCCAAGTATCCTGCAGGGAAACTATCAAAGTGTCTGGTCCTTACCCGCATGCATTTTGTTACCTAGATTTCAAATGTTGGTCCCAGGAGGTGGGAAACCTGGAACAACGTAGATTGTAGATTAGTTAGTTTGGAAGTTAGAAATGTCCTAATTCAAATACAGAATGCAGACAAAATGAAGAATCAGTTTCCACAGCAACACTGTGACACTTTCACCTGAAATAAAAATATATTACCTGAAATGTTTATGTCCTCAGATATTTGGCTTTTCTAAATTTGGAAAGCCTGGCAAAGTTTTTCTGGCAATATGAATTGTTCATGGTGTGCCTCTGTACATATTTGCAGAAAGCATGGAGGTCTTGCTGGGTTTTATTTTGCTTGCTTGTTTGTTTTTTATTTTTTTTAAATCTTTCACCAATCTTTCCCTTTTTAAAACCAGAGTTTCAGCTGATGCAAAGAAATCAAAAGAATGACATCAGTTAATGGAACCAAAGAGCAATCCCTTTCTGTTAAAATACAGAATAATGGCTCTCAGTTTTTCTTCTTTCTCAGTGCATTTTTACAGAAGTATCTTCAGTCTTTTATGCTTTTCTAGTACTTGGGAGTGAAGGAAAAGTGCTTTTAGGGATAAAGAAAAAATTCTTCTGTTGACTTAACAATTTACCCATCTGTCTATCCATCCAGTCATTCACCCAGTAGCTTATTTTCAGGTCTCCACCTATGAATTCAAGGGTACAGTGTTACTCAGAAATGGTTTGACTTTAAAAAATTAAACAGAAAGCAATTACATTAGTCACTAAACTCACATTTTTCACTTCAATGGGCTACTGTGCTTCTGCTTCTCAGTGTCTTCATAGACTGGTAACAAACAGAATTTGTTTGCTGCATAGATGTCATGCCTGTGACACAGTGACACTATCAGTGTATCATAATGTGCATTGTGAGAGGTACAATGTGAGGTCTGATTACATGGAACAAAGGGCAAGGGCACTGCGTCATCCTTAAGTAGCCTTTTCTCTTAAAGGATCACAGATCAATGTGAATCTGCTAGTTCTACTGTCTTACAGAGACTTGTGTGGATATGAGCCAGGAATATCACTGCATTGACAGTGACATCTGCCTCAGGAGGAAAGGCATGCCATGCATGGCAGGCAGGTAGGCAGAGCAGAACTTTTTCTGTGTGGCAGCAGTCTTAGACACAGTGAATGACTGTGAAAGCCTCTTTGAATTTATGACCAGTTCAGGGAAGCATTTCCTCTTGTACATCTCTGATTCACCTCAATTTTCAGAAGATTCTTTCTCTCCCTGGACATCATTTTTTTCCTCGACACTGTACTTTCCAGTGTCATAGCTTCTTTCATATTCTGTATCTTGAGTGGCCAGAACTTCTCATGGCTAAGCTGATTGATGTGGTTTTAAATGATATTCTGCAGGGTAGGTTTCCAGGGTTTGTTAATGTGACTACCTTTATAACCATCTGGTAAACATTGGTAATTTTTCTTGCATGGAAATTTTCTCTCTGCAGCTCCATTTGCCAGTTACTGTTCTTACTTGCAGAATGAAGTAAGACATACACATTTAGTGGAATATCAATTGAATGGATTTACCTTCATATTAAGTTTGCCTTTAGGCATTTATCTTCTGTGTACTTTTGACATGCTTAAATGGCAAAGACATTCTGTTTCTTCTCTCCCTCTCTGCCCTGTAAAACATGCCTGCACTAAGTACAATTCAGGTATAGAATCATAGGATCAACCAGGTTGGAAGAGACTTTCAAGATCATCCAGTCAAACCTAGCACCCAGCCCTATCCAATCAACTAGACCATGGCACTAAGTGCCTCATCCAGGCTTTTCTTGAAGGCCTCCAGGGACGGCGACTCCACCACCTCCCTGGGCAGCCCATTCCAATGGCAAATCACTCTCTCTGGCAACAACTTCCTCCTAACATCCAGCCTATACCTCCCCCAGCACAACTTGAGACTATGTCCCCCTGTTGTGTTGCTGGTTGCCTGGGAGAAGAGACCAACCTCCACCTGGCTACAACCTCCCTTCAGGTAGTTGTAGACAGCAATGTGGCCTGCCCTAAGCCTCCTCTTCTCCAGGCTAAACAACCCCAGCTCCCTCAGCCTCTCCTCACGGGGTTTGTGTTCCAGGCCTTTCTCCAGCTTTGTTGCCCTTCTCTGTACACGTTCATGTATGAGTGACTCTCTAAATGAGAAATGTGTCTTTAAGAATGTAGCTAAAATGCATGAGCAGTACAAACACTATTCCAGATGCAGAAAATTATGGGTTATGATATTTACATTCATTAGTTTTCTTCACTCAGGGTTTACTGTGGCTACTTCAGGTGGACTGCAGAGAGATACTGCTGGCTGAAAGGTTTTCATTTATGTTCCCTATGAGGATATCCCCAGGGTGAGTGGGAGGGAAATATTGACCCACATTTGATGAACTGTTTGTTGCAACACATAGACTTCTAAATCTGTATTTGAAGGACCTCATACAGATGTTTCTTTTGGTTCTTATTCAGGGAAGCTGATCCATCCCAGATATGAACACTGCAATCATCTTCTCCGATTCCCAGAATAATACAAGCCATAAAGCCTTTCTACAGTGACATCTACCCTTCTACCCTGAATATACATCACATATAAGCTCCTCCAGCTTTTCTTTCTGAGTATAGCATAGTGACTGTGATATCTGGATGATCTATGGCATCCTCATGTGAGATCAGGACCCTGTGCTTTGCAGTGGTACGTTCACTGAAAGGCATCACACATCTTTGAATTAGGTACCTGTCTGAGTCAATACTTAACCCTTACATTTTTTAAGGGATATATCTTATTTCACTTAGTCATATTTGTTCACAGCTATTGTGACATGGTCTCAGAGGAGGCAGATGGCAATGCACATTGAGGACTTTTGGTTGAAACTGTCTGTCCATGTGAAGCAGAGAGCAATGAGACAAGTTGCCTGTAGTCTGTCTGTATTTCAGAGAAAAGGCTCCTGTGATGTTGTGAGCCAGATAGTCTTTTGCACAAACCTTACAAAAACTCTTTTGGCTTTCTGAGCTCATTCCCATTTCAAGATGTAAAATCCATAGGATTAGGAAAAGCTGCCTCATCTGTTTCCTCCTGTTGTACTGGTCCAGTGGCTCTCTACTGGGCTGCTTGACTGGCATCCTGCCTCTCCTCTGCCATCCAAATGCTGGGCGCACTAAGAGTGTTACCATCTGTCATATCCTGGTCCGGGGAACTTTTCTTTGGAAGAAAGATGAAAAATATCTTTTAAATACCCATGGCAGGCCAGAGGTTATCACATTACCAGAAAAACAATATGGCCAAATAATGTGAATGATGTGAAATGATTCCAGGATTTTCACCATTTGTTTTCAATCCAGCAACCTAAAAATATTTACTAGAGTATATTGTTTGTTGTGCTTGGGTGAGTGTAGAAAACTCTTTCATTGGTAGCTTACAGTGTGGGATTTTTTTTTGTTTTGTGAGCTCTATTGCCAACCCTTTGAAAATGGATGGCTACACTTACATAGTGGGAAAAAATAACACAACATGTTCCCAAGATTCCACTGTCTGTTTGGGAGTTTGGCATTCAAATCTCATATCTCTGAATAATTTATATCATAATATACATCCACATAAGTATCTTGTAACTCCAGCATTTTACTAGTTCATATGTTAAAAGGTGATCTAGGAGTTGTTGTGGCTCAAGCATCTGGCATTTGGCCTTATTGAAGCTCAAATTGATACACATTGAATTACCTGGAAATTTTCATTTCTTTTCAAGCCAATTAACTGCTGCCAATACTGGGAAAGGAGAATGAGCACAATCTCTGTTTTTTTTTTTTGTTTGTTTGTTTGTCAGTTTAGGGTTTTTTGGGGGTTTGTTTGTTTGTTTTGTTAGATATTTGCTGGTTTTGTTGCTTGTTTGTTTATTGTTGGTTTGGGGTTTGTTTTTAATATAAATACTTCTTGTTCAGCTCTTTTGGGAATTCAAAGTAGTGATTGGGAGTGAGGCTGTGGAGAGAGGATTATTTAGCCTGTATTTGGACAAATTCCCAGATAGAATTATGCTTTTGGTGAAGAAGATTTTAACTTTTTTAATGCAGTCATAAGTGGCCAGAGATCATAAATCATATATAAATTATGACACCCTATTATTATTCTTTTTTTTGCATCTTGCAAAGTTCTGTGGTAAAATTTTATGCTTGAAACACAGCATAGCTCACAAGAAGAGTTCTCGCTTTATGAATAAAACTTACTCATGTTCTCTGAAGAGATATTAATTCACCAATGATTATCTAATCCTTAGTCTCAATTTAAATCTGTACATCCCATTTAAAAAAAAAAATCTCTGTGTAGAGCTTGGTTAGAAATACCTGTTTCTATCTGTCCTCCTACTTTTGTTTCAAATCTTTGCAAATCTTTGGTCAATGAATCAAATCCAAAACCTGCTGAAGTTAATAGAGATGCCTTTTATTGTTTTCTCTGCTACTTCTGTATACATTACCAGAAAACTACAGACCTGTCAGCCTGACCTCAGTGCCAGGCAAGATGATGGAACAGGTCATCTTGAGTGCCAGTGCAAAGAACCTACAAGATGGCCAAGGGATTAGGACCAGCCAGCATGGGTTTAGGAAGGGCAGGTCCTGCCTCACCAACCTGATCTCCTTTTATGATCAGGTTACCTGCCTGGTGAATGTGGGGAAGGCTGTGGATGTAGTCTACCTAGACTTCAGCAAAGCCTTTGACACTGTCTGCCACAAGAAGCTCCTAGCCAAGCTGGCAGCACGTGGCTTGGACAGATTCACTCTGTGCTGGACCAAGAACTGGCTGGATGACAGATCCCAGAGAGTGGTGGTGAATGGTGCCACATCCAGTTGGCAGCCAGTCACAAGTGGTGTTCTCCAAGGATCAGTGCTGGGCCCAGTCCTGTTCAATATCTTTATTGATGATCTGGACGAGGGCATTGAGTCCAGCATCAGTAAGTTTGCAGATGACACCAAGCTAGGAGCAGGTGTTGATCTGTTGGAAGGTAGGAGAGCCCTGCAGAGGGACCTGGACAGGCTGGATGGGTGGGCAGAGGTCAGTGGGATGAGATTTTACAAGACCAGGTGCAGGGTTCTGCACTTTTGCCACAACAACCCCAAGCAGCTCTACTGACTGGGGACTGAGTGGCTGGAGAGCAGCCAGGAAGAAAGGGACCTGGGGGTACTGATACATAGTAGGCTGAAGATGAGTCATCAGTGTGCCCAGGTAGCCAAGAGAGCCAATGGCATCCTGACCTGGATCAAGAATAGTGTAGCCAGTAGGACAAGGGAGGTTATTCTTCCCCTGTACTCAGCACTGGTCAGGGTCACACCTTGAGTACTTTGCCCAGTTCTGGGTCTCTTAATTCAAGAGAGATGTTAAGGTGCTGGAACATGTCAAGAGAAAGACAATGAGGCTGGAGGGCCTGGAACACAAACCCTATGAGGAGAGGCTGAGGGAGCTGGGGTTGTTTAGCCTGGAGAAGAGGAGGCTCAGGGGTGACCTCATTGCTGTCTACAACTACCTGAAGGGAGGTTGTAGCCAGCTGTAGGTCGGTCTCTTCTCCCAAGCAACCAGCAACAGAACAAGGGGACACAGTCTCAAGTTGTGCTGGGGAAAGTATAGGCTGGATGTTAGGAGGAAGTTCTTGCCAGAGAGAGTGTTTTGCCATTGGAATGGGCTGCCCAGGGAGGTGGTGGAGTCTCCGTCCCTGGAGGTGTTCAAGAAAAGCCTGGATGAGGCACTTAGTGCCATGGTCTAGTTGATTGGACAGGGCTGGGTGCTCGGTTGGACTGGATGATCTTGGAGGTCTCTTCCAACCTGGTTGACTCTATGATTTTTTATACTTCTCTATAATGTGCTAGTTTGAAGCTAACTAGAGTGTTTTGGTGAAAAGGATTAGATCACAGGCTGTGAAACAGTGGTGATGTCTACTTCACTCGTAGCCTTCCTGAGATGTATAAGAACAAAACTATAAACATAGATAAGGCATTAGGCATCTGGGCACTGCCTGGGCTCTGGGCATTTTCTCTCTAACCTCACCCTCCATCTCTCTGATTAATCCACTTGCTTCCTAATCTCTCTGACCAACCCTCCATTCCTGGGGCATAAGGCAATGTCTGGGGTAACATTGAGGGGTGGGAGAAGGAGGAAGGACAATTGGGAGCCCCTCCTGGGGACTCAGGTTTCTGGGAGGGCTGTTGTGTTTCTGTGTTGCCTTTTACCTTGTGTATTTCTGTATCTAACTGTATATGCTGTAAATATCTGCTTGTATATTGTGCTAAGCTGTAAAGATAAGTGTTGTTCAATTTCCAGAGTCGACTGAATCTAGTCTGGGTGATTTCCAAAGTGTGAGAGGGCAGGTAACAGCCAAACCACCACACATAATACTATTCAATATTCCTGAAAGTGGTGCTCTAATCTTTCAAATAAAATATCTGTGTATAATATTTATAGAACCACAAAAAAAGTTTAGGTTGGAAGTTACCTTAAACATCATCTACTTTTTACCACTCTCCAATGGGCAGAGGCACTAAAACAAGTTCCTTAAGGCCTCATCCATCCTGGCCTGGAGTACTTCCAAGGAGGGGGCCTCTACAGCCTCTCTGAGAGAACTGTTCAGTCTGTCATCTTCACAAAGAAGAACTTCCTTAAATCTAAACTAAATCTACTCTTTTTCAATTTACCATGATTACCTCTTAGAATCATAGAATCAGTCAGGGTTGGAAGGCACCACAAGGATCATTTGGTTCCAACACTCCTGCCATGGGCAGGGACACCCTACCCTAGATCAGGCTGCCCACAGCCTCATCCAGCCTGGCCTTAAACACATCCAGGGATGGGACCTCAACCATCTCCCTGGGCAACCCATTCCAGGATCTCACCACTCTCATGCTGAAGAACTTCCTTCACACGTCCAGTCTGAATCTCCCCACCTCCAGGTTTGCTCTATTCCATCTATTCCATCTAATCCTGTCACTACTTGATAGCCTAAAATGTCCCTCTCCAGCTTTTTCAGACCTCTTGGCCTATCGATACATGCCCTTGTAAAAAGTCCCTGTCTGTCTTTCTTATAGACCCCATTTATATGCATGTAAATTTAACAATTAAAATTAGTTTTAACAATTTAAACTTTTTGTATGTTCTGAACAATATTGTATTATGCAACATTTTAATATTTCATAATATTTCTTTGTGCTTTGTCCTGAAGTTCTGAGTTCTTTCTTTCCAAAATTAGTGTATTTCTAAAGTACCTCTCAAAGCCTTTTTGTCTTCTTTCTATTTTCTCTTCATTGCATAGAGTTTCCCACAGCTGAAAACAAAAGATGCAACTAACTGGAAAAATTGCAGGTTTTTACTTTTTCCCCCAATCTGGGGAGAATTACCCTGCAAAATTCCTCCTGCAACAAAGCCTTTAAAATCTTGACTAATAAAACAAATCTGCTCCTAGTGTAATTTATCATTTTTATTTTAAAATCTCCCTTGAACTGTAAACACTTTTCCATTCAAACCAGGAAAAAGAGACCTATTTCCTCCTTTCTTTTAAATCATTTTGGGTTTTAATACGTTTTGCATCATTTAACTTCCAGACCCTGTGAGAACATGTCAGGTTATCAGATGTAAGCTCATCTGCAGGTCCACAAAGCAGCTCAGAAATACAATGTCGGGAGACAGGGGAGCCCAAATAATTGCAATGATTGCAGCAACTGAACAGACCATAAAGCTGATAGCCTTACAAGGCATATCTAATTTTTGCAGGGCTTTTGAGCCAAACAGTGCATGAAGAACAGACAACTGAAACGTAACTGTGGTAATAGAAGTGGTCACTTTCATGGCTTAGTAATAGCTTCATTGCTCATGAGGAACATGCCTGTTCCACATGAAGTTGCAACTACTTACCTTACAGTAATAGCAAGGGCCTCATATCTGTCATTAACCAGCTTCTTTCTCTGGAGTCACTACAGTATTTGCAGTGTAGAAGCTTCTGTTTGTTCTCAGCCACTCTGTTTCTGAGATCCTCGCTCAGGAAAGGGTACTCAGATACACAGGTTGGCCTTATGCTTATTTTGACAAGTCTCTTTGTATAAGCAACTGACTACAAGCTTTGTGCCCCAGCCTAGTGGCATTTTTCATGTCCATCACCAGATAGTTTCAAGTGACCAATCATTTCTGTTTTATCTAAGATGTTGATCATTAGACTGCAGTGCTTTGTTATATACAGTCTACTGCTGAGACCATTTGTTTTTTCAGCATAGTACGTGGCTATTTCTATACTATTTCATTCTGCACGACTAAAGAAAAGTTTTTCTTTCCTTATTAAGTTTAAGATACATATTAGTGTAGATGTGTATGATAATAAATGCCATAATCCCCTTATATTTTCAGTCAATAGTGAATACTTTCCTGGCAGATACAAGACAATTCAGAATTGCCACGCATATAACCAAACATAACCTAAAATTTCCTCCTGCCGAAGAGATCAGAAACCCTGTTTTAATGCTTATCTTTGTTTCTTACTGCCTAAATGTAATTTATATTACAATAAATAAAGTTAATTTTCTCTGCATTAAGGCATTTTTGCAATCTCCATGTCTTTGCTTTGATCCATCCTGTTTTCTGTCTGTCCTGCTGAGGAAAGGGAGTAAGCATATCCTCGCTACGATGATCTCACCTTGCATATACAGGCTTCAAGATGTGTGTGGATGCACACTCAGGTACCAGACGTGCTTGGACCATCATCCCCAAGGCTGCCTGTAAGCCAGGGATATCATTGTGGCCTTATGTCAGAGGTTGCTGCAAACACAAATGCATTAAGGTGTGAAGCAGCAGCTTGTCATGGTGCCAAATGAGGACATGACCTTGCCTGTTATATATTTTGCTCTGCAATTATTAACTTACTGATAATAATACAGTCTGTGTTATCACAGGCTTTGTTGTTGTTGTTGGTTGTTGCTGTTTTTATGTTTTGTGGGTTTTTTTTAATAGTGTTGAGTTTTTTGGTTGGTTGGTTTGGTTTTCCTATTAGTAAGCAATTAACTGCCTTTAAGAGTGGCTGTGGTGGTTTAAGAGTTCCCCCCACGTCCTGAGATTCACCAGACTAGCTCAGACAGCTGGAAATTAAGGACAAAGATGTATTTTACAGCCTAGCACAAATTTATAAGTATGTATATATAATATATACAAATATTTACAATTATACACAAGATAAAATTAACACAGAAATTCATAACCCCTCCCAAACAGCCAAACCACCCAGGAAGACTCTGAACTAACTCCTCTCCTTTCCCACACCTCCTCCTGCCTTATCTCAGGATGCTTATTTGCAGGGGTGAGATGCCAGGTAAAGGTTAGAAGGAGAATTATTAGATTGAATTATACAGGTTTAGACAAAGGAGCTAAAGAAGGAAGTGGCACCCAGAGAGAGACTGAGAATCTTTGTTTATGTTTTTGGCTTTTTTTTTTTTTTTTTTTTTTTTTTTTTTTGCAAAACCAATGGGTAATATAGACATCACTATTATTTTTTTTTCCATAGCTAATTTCTCTTACTAAAATATTCCAATTAGCCTCAAACCAGCACAGAGGCCTACTAAACCATTTCTTACTGGGCAATTTTTATATACTTCAGCTGCTGTGATCACCATAAATTTTGAAAGCCTTTTGGGGAAAAAAAAAATTGACTGATCTATTGTCTCGTGCTATGGAACCCCAGAGGAGTGGAGAGCCTAAATCAAGACAATATGTTTTGTCAAAGATAAAAATAGTTGACAACAGTTTTGATAATAAGTGTAAATAAACAACAAAATTCATATCTATAGATTTCTAAAACTAGAGACCCTATAGACCAATTGAGTAGACATAAATATTCTTGCAGATAATTCTTTACAAGTGTTATCCCTATCACATGCCCATCAATCAGCTATATCTCATGATAGAAAACACTAAGTTGGAGGCTGATGTGTGATCCCCTAAGTATACCCTTCCTCACCCCAGCTCCCACACATAATTTCATGTCTCAAAGACAAGAAAAGATGCATTGGTTCTGCCATAAATATTTTATTACACAAATATTAATCAAACATCAATATCTGGCTTTATGACCCCAAAGGACTGAAAGTTGACAAATGCATAGATGAAAAATTCATTATTGAGATATTTTTCTTAGATACCTTGAGGACTAATGAGTTGCTGAAGATGAAGCATGCAATCTCAAGTTAACAAATGTATTGCAGAAAGCAAACAGCACACAGAGTGACCATACAAAGAACTTTTTGATTGTAAAAGCCTTTACAGAACTGCTGAAATAAAGGAAAAATAAAGTTAAAAAGAGAACAACAAACAGCTAAGGTAATGAGACTGAAGTTTCTAAGCCTTTTGGGGGCTTATGAAAGGTCAAATGAGCAGCATCAGGTGAAATGAGAGGTAGATGCAGCCAGCGTGTTGAATGTAGATATCCATGGATTCCTACAAGTGCACCCAAAAAGCTAATGGCTGAGATAATCTGAAATTCGGGGCAAAATTATATATCAAGGGTTGAGCATTACAGTCTTTTGTCTTGGAGCAAAGTATGAAAACAACTTACTAACCAACGCTGCTGTGCATCTCAGCAGAACACTGTTAACCAGCCATGCTGTTGCTAGTGAGTGTGTTCTATGAGATGGACAACTCACATGTAAATGATTTCAAATGAATGTTTCACAGACAAGACAGATCTGATTAACCATGGTCTGATGGACCTGCGAAAATTCAATTAAAACAGCCTATCATACAGTAGTTAAAGCTTAAGGATCAGAAAAAAAGAGGAACAATGATGTAGTCATAACCAAGCAAAATCAAAGAATTAAGGTATAACCCAGTTGTAAAGCACCCCAGCAAATCTTTTCTTTACTCTCCTTCTCAAAACAGAAGGATACATGAGGCCAGGTTGGGTTGCTCCAAACTTTAGGCAGTTGACACTTGAAATGCTCCGAGGCAACAGCCTCTCTCAGCCCCAATTCCACCAATTCCTGTCCTTTTGGGGATATTCTAGTTTTAAGTGATGTCACCATCTATTTTTCTCTCTTGTTAGGCACCTTCATGAGGAACCTGGCTGCAGACACAAATTACATCACTGCAAATATCAAGGTGCTTTCAGGTTCTCTAAAGCTATCTGTGTCCTAGGCTGAACAAACCCTGACCTCACAAGTTCACCTTGCAGGGTGAATGTTCCAGCCCCACTCTTTTGGTTGCCTCCCCTGAACATACTCCATTTTGCTGATGTGAATCCTGACCTGAGCAGTTCATCTGGATGCAAGATTCAGCTGCTGTCTAATGAGTGCTGAGCAGAGACCATAACCCCTGCTGTAACCTTTTCTGAATTTGATGGGAGCCTTTTTAGCTCATTTCTTCTCCTTGTTCTGGTTCCTGTGTTTGGCAGCCCTGCCTCCCAATTTAACATTGCCCACACACCTCAAGATGCACCTCCTTCACTTTGCCCATGACATTAGTGGGCAGGTTAAACAAGACAGGTCCCAGGGTGGACCGCTGTGGTGCCGTAACTTCTTGGTTCTAGTTTAAATTTCCCAGAGACTCAAATATAGTTGATAGAAGCAATAACAATTTATAGGATGCCTTTCCCTCTTCCCCTCTTTTTTTTTTTTTTCCCAAAGAAAAGAAATTAGATGTAGAGGGGAAAGGGTAAAATACACCAAAATAAATAGTCTCACTTCGATTTGGAAGTTAAAAGAGACTGGATGAGGCAATTGGTATCACAGTATCACAGTATCACAGTATCACCAAGGTTGGAAGAGACCTCACAGATCATCAAGTCCAACCCTTTACCACAGTGCCCAAGGCTAGACCATGGCACCAAGTGCCACATCCAACCTTGCCTTGAAGTGCCCCAGGGACGACGACTCCACCACCTCCCCAGGCAGCCCATTCCAGTGTCCAATGACTCTCTCAGTGAAGAACTTTCTCCTCACCTCGAGCCCAAATTTCCCCTGGTGCAGCCTGAGGCTGTGTCCTCTCCTTCTGGCGCTGGCCACCTGAGAGAAGAGAGCAACCTCCCCCTGGCCACAACCACCCCTCAGGTAGTTGTAGACAGCAATAAGGTCACCCCTGAGCCTCCTCTTCTCCAGGCTAATCAATCCCAGCTCCCTCAGCCTCTCCTCATAGGGCTTGTGCTCGAGGCCTCTCACCAGCCTCGTCGCCCTTCTCTGGACACGCTCGAGCATCTCAGTGTCCTTCCTAAACTGGGGGGCCCAGAACTGAACACAGTACTCGAGGTGTGGTCTGACCAGTGCAGAGTACAGGGGCAGAATGACCTCCCTGCTCCTGCTGACCACACCATTGCTGATGCAGGCCAGGATGCCACTGGCTCTCTTGGCCACCTGGGCATGGTCTAATTGACTGGATAGAGCTGGGTGCTAGGTTGGACTGAATGATCTTAGAGGTCTCTTCCAACCTGTGGTGGAGGGGCCATAGGCCCAAAAACAGAGCCCTCCCTATGCCTCTGCATGCCTGAACATGTTTTCCTGCCAGGACCCATGATAGTGAATAGAGTTGTGTAACATACACACACACACAGTCCGTATATCCCTGGGTCCACCCAGGTGATCCCTATATTTGGCAGGGTCCAGGCAAACAGCCCCTGCCTATTAAGGTAAGATTTGGCTTACTGTCAACCTGATTGGTCACTTTGGATGGCCAAAGGGCCATGAATCTCAGCCCACAGTCTATAAAGAGGGGTGCAAAGGAGCACCACGTGTTCAGACTCAGCTGTTCAGATTCAGATTCAGCTCTCTGATCCACATTGCAGCTCTGATCTGCACCCGAAGCGCTCAGCCGCTCACACCCACATGCTCGGAAGCCAAAGCACTGCTCCGACGCTCACTGAGGCTCAGACCTCATGCATTGATTCCAATTCACAGTTAACCTGTCTGCATACCTTAGAAGCAGAGCTCATTCAAACCTGCACCTGATACATATATGGGGAGCTGATAGCCCCCTAAGCCTAGAGCCAGCTGTGCATACTGGCCTGCTATCTTGCATTTATCTACGGAGCTCAGACTCCCTGCTTTAGCCTGGAGAACCAGGACAGCAGACCTCTGAATTGCCTGCACCCACAAACAGCCTGCTAGCTGTGAAAGACCGTGCCAGAAACTGCATGGATATCCTTCTCCTGTTCCTGGAATCCTGCCAGCTGATCATCCCTGGACACACAGTATCCAGAAGAACCAGCAGCGCTGAGGCAGAGACCACCTCACACCAGGAGAACAAAAGGTTAGAGGAAACCTGTTTATCCCAGAGACTGGGAAGATTTATCATCCCCCCTCAAGCCGGGAGGATTCCAGCCCCACAGAGTCCAGACACTGGGCATAGGCTGTCACACAGCCCCGGGAGGGTGATTAATAGTAAGAGCAACACTCATACGTAAAGCTTTAATTCCTCTGTAATATGAGTTATCTCTGCCTTAGAGCAGACAGTTTTCAGCCCCTGCTGGGCAGACAGCATAGTTCTCAAGCGGCATTAAGCCTGGGGGAAATCTCTTTCTCTATCTATAGTTGATATTTCCAGTTATTAACCAGATCCCTGTGTATATCATATCCTAATTGTTTTCATAAATTTGCACAAAAGAACTAATCAGTGGTTGGGGGTGGAAAGAGTTTGTAAATATTAATTTTAATAAATATATTTTTATAAAAAATTAATACCACCTCAAATTAATTTCTCACCTCCCCCAAATAAGGGCTCTGTAACACAAGCTCATTGATTCTATGATTCTACGATTCTATGATTCTATATTTCAGATAGGGGAGTTACAAAGAGGTACAGGGAAGAGAAAACAAGATACAAAATACATATATACAACCAGATTGATGACAGTGGGTTTGTCCACCTCATGGAATGATGGCCACGTGGTAAAACAAAGAGCAGCAGGAACAGGAAGGTGATGCTGGCAGGCAGAGAAGCAGGGAAAGAGAGAACAAAACAGGAAACTCCTCTATTTTTATAGGGGGCTAGACAAGAAGTGGGAGTGTGCTAAGCACTACACCTGGAGTAAGGCTCTGACCCACCCCCATGGGGGAATCAGGAGGACCTGGGGTCAGAGTCAAGACCAATACCCCAGGAGGGTTAACCCTTTACACTTATTGTCTCCAGGCTCAAGATATGGCTCTCTATGATCCCATAAGCCTCTCTCCACCAATCAATTTTTTGGACTGTTTATCCACTTTGCTATCATGGGAGATCAGGATACCAAGATTTTCTTAGTTTTCCTATCAGAATATCTTGTGTTGCATAAACATTGTCCTGTGCCTTTGAAAGCTGTGTATCTTCACTCCCTAGAGGAAAACATAAGGTTTAAGTAACTGGGCTTGCACTTAAAGAAAAGTTTATGTTTTATAGTCAAAATCAATAATTTAAAGACCTTTTGATGATTCTAAGATTCTATATCAGCCTATCCTGTGGTGAAGTATATCAGAGTGATTAGTAGTTCCTTCCTTTGTGCCAGTGAAATTATTTAGTGTGCATGTCCATGTCTGCCTCTAGCAAGTAAAATCACAGTTGTGCATATTATTTTAGCACGTGTTTGACAGTAAACATCTGAATGCATGCCTCACTGACTTGTGCTGTAGGATGCAGCTTCTGTAGCACTCTTTCTAAGAAAATGTATTGTTAGATGGGCATTTGATTTAACTGAATTCCTGGGTTTGTACCATGAATAACATCCACAGTGATAAGAACTGGGCCTGTATTTCATTTTCAGACATTCATATGTAAGAGCACGTGCACACTGGGAGAGCTTTTTTTACACATGGATTTGCATGTGACACAAAAGATAAGGTGTCCTTTATTAATTAACAAAGAGCACAGTAATATTTCACTAAGCACAACTAGAAGAGTACCAGAGCAATGAATCAAGACACTTATATTTCTTTGGATTTTTTTTCTATATTTCTGTAACAATCTGTATCATTTTTATTTAAAAGAGAAAATGGTAAAAGCAGAAAATAAAACTGGTAATAGAGAAAAAAATTCCATTTAACTTTTTATTTCAGGTGAGCCAGTTGTCAACAGTTTTACCAGGAAATATCCTACAGACATTCTGCTTCTAGGGAATCACTGTTTGCTTCTAGGGAATAAGGAAAACTAATCTGACAATCCTAGAAAGAGCTGAGTCAGACATTTTTGTTTGGTGTAGATTACATGTGTTTGCTCCCCAGTATTTCTTGACTTATTTTCACTTCATTATTTACTAAAAAAAACCAAACCCAAAAGACATGGTTTAAATTGGGTCTTCCAGCAATTTCTGACAAAATTCATATATATTGATAGTCCAAATGGCCAGAGGACAAACTAAAAGTGTCTCCTGCTAGACTGGTAGGGCAAGAGTTTTCTGATGTCTCAATATATTTGTATTAACCACTTCTAACATATTGATTCCCAATAGCAATAAGTCCACATATATTAAGGCATAGATGGTACAAGGCTGGAAGGGGATCTTCACTTTTTTTTTGTCAGCACTACCAGAGGATCTGCCATCCTTTACAGTCATCAACGTGCAAATGCAAAAAGTTTATGGTTTGATTATTGCAATGCCAATGTCCATGACAATGACAAGATGGAAAAAAAGAGATCTGTCTGTGTCTGGACAAGCAGCACCTAATTCACTAAACTATTTTCAGTTATTTACAGGTTGGACAAACTCTCCATGCTTGTGGCTGTAAGTGCACAAGAACAGCAAGAAAACAAATGCTGTACTCTCAGAAGATGACCCATTAGAAAAGTTCTCATGTTCTCTGTCTTCCCAGTGTAAGAAGTGCCAACAGACAGCTGGCCAACACTACCCTGTCTCCAGCCCACAGTTGTTGCTTCAGACCTTATCTTTGGAGGGGAAGGGTGGAGCTAAGATCCCTTTGTCCTCCCATTTATTTTAAGCAAGTTTTTTTTTTTTTTCCCACTCCGTACAAGTTCCTGCACAGCCATGAAGTTCAACCCACATTTGAGCCATCTTTGATTCAAACAATCCATTTTATAGTCTGAACTTGCTAAATTGTCACTTCAATACACCTCTTTTGTCACATGCTATTGACTTTACTGCTACTATTGCTGCTCTCTCAAGTGATGAATCTTTCTTCCCAAGCTGCGAAGGCAAAAATTAACTACAGAGCTCCAAACAAGGAGTCAGTTTGTCATTACTTCAATAAGCACAATCAGATGCATATGCCATTAATTTTCTTCACAGATCAAAGACGTAGTCTGTTAGAATAGTCCTACAAAGGACAAAAGGGAAATAATGAAGAATATGTTCTTTGTGATACACTGCAGCTGTCTCTTTTACATGCTTATGTTTTACTCCATGCATGGATAACGACAGCAGAACAAGTCTTCTGGAATTTGTTCAAGTATGTGAACAATCTGTTGCTGCATTAAGCTTTCAACTGCCTTCTTGTTTTGACCTTTCAGATTTGAAGCTTGCACACATAATTGTAGAACCACAGAATACTTTCGGTTGGAAGGGACTCTCAAAGTCATCTAGTCCAACCTCACTGCAGTAAGCAAAGACATCCTCCATTAGATCAGGTTGCTTTAAACCTTGCCAAGCTTTACCTTGAGTATCTCCAGGAAGAGATACTCAACTATCTCTCTAGGCAACGTGTTGCAGTGTTCCACCTCTCTTGTGATAAAGGATTAGTTCCTAATACCCATTCTAAATCTGCTCTTCTTAATTGCCCCTCATCATATCACTACAGGCTTTTGTAAACAGTCCCTCTCAACTTAAGCACCTTCAGATACTGGTAGGGCACCCTAAGATCTCCAGGCTCAACAGCCACTTATCTCTAAGCCAGGAGGAAGATGTGTTTCAGTTATGCAGTCATCATTGTGGCCCTCCTCTGGACCTAATCCATCAGGTCCATGTCTGTCTTGTGTTGAGGGCTCCAGAGCTGGATGCAGCACTTCAGGTGATGTCTCACTTGAGCAGAGTGACAGAATCACCTCTCTTGATCTGCTGGCCATACTTGTTTTAATGCAGCCTAGGATGCAATTGGTGGTCTGGGCTGCAAGTTCATTGTTTTTTCATGTTTTAGTTTAAATAGAAAGTAAGTAGAAGTATTTTCCTTTTTTTTTTTATTTAATCTTTTTTTTTTCTAATTCATCTTTTCAGTTACTCATCAACCCATATAATTTGAGAAATGTAAAAATGATTTGAAAATGAAACCTCAGATCAGTTAGAGAAATTCTATTATAAAAAAAATAGATGGATGAATAAACAAAAGAAGAAAAAAATAATTTTATGTCATGCATTATGTAGTTACTTAATGACAGGTTGTCCTCATGCAGATTTCAGCTGAACTCCATCACTTTCACTGGTGTCAGATTAATGAATTTTAGAAAAGTTGTGGATAAGAAGATATGAATAGGGAAAACAAAGAAGATAGATTACTTTAACAACTAGGACTTAGACTAGCTGTAGTGTTCCTGTTGTAGAAGCACAAAAATTTGCTTGTCCCAGGTCTAGTCATTACTTTCCACCTTTCTTGAAATATGAGGGGGTTTGTGTGAAATACTGATTATACAGCTGAGATGAAGGATTTGTGTGTTGCTTCTTGTATTGGGTCTTTATCTTGATTATGTATACAACTAATACATGCATTCTTTATTTCTTCTGAGCACACTTCCTAGGCTTAATATGCGATTGTATTAAATTCATATGCAACATATTTTTGAGCGATAAGGAACAACAGTTTTTATATCTACCTGTCTGTCTTTCTAGCTACTCATCTATCTAATTTTTTCTGAGAACAGATTTTGTAGTAATCATTGCCCTCTACATAATTTTTCACTCTCAAAATGAAGCATGCATTTACTGAAAAACATCTGTCTACCACTATTTTTTGTTTCACATTTGTCCTAGGTGAAACCACTGTTGCAAGCAAAAAAATGAAACAGAGCATAGAATCATAGAATCATAGAATCAACCAGGTTGGAAGAGACCTCCAACATCATCCAGTCCAACCTAGCACACAGCCCCATCCAGTCAACTAGACCATGGCACTAAGTGCCTCATCCAGGCTTTTCTTGAAGACCGCCAGGGACGGTGCCTCCGCTACTTCCCTGGGCAGCCCATTCCAATGCCAATCACTCTTCCATGTTGAACTGTTTGAGTTACCCAAAAAGGCAAGTTTTACATTTGTTGCTATTTTTCAATTATCTCTTTTCAAATAAAGTGCTGTGGGGGATGGAAGTGGAATAAATACATCCAAAGCTCCATCTTTCTAATGTGTTGAAGAATTTGGAAAAGACCTCAGAGAGTCTGACTTTTCTGAACTTCAGCTGAAAATCTATTCCTCTGATTTACTGTTTTCTTGATGCTTGGCCTGGTGTCCCCTCTTAAAGTGCTCTGTTGCTCCTGGTTTGTACGTCTTTAAACTGCTTTTCTTGATTTGGCCAAGAGTTTTTCAAATTGTTTCCTAGTCAACTAAGTGAAAGTTGACCCACTCACACTCTGCCCTTTGGCTCCTTCTACTGCTTCAGGAACAGGAGATGTTTTCTGATAAGATCCTGATGACTGTTTTGTTTTGTTATATCTTATGGCTCTTTAGTACCAGCCTTGAGCCTCAGCTATCAACACTTCCTAAGCTTTCAATTAATCAGAGAATCATAGAATCACCCAGTCCAACCGAGCACCCAGCCCCATCCAGTCAATTAGATCATGGCACTAAGTGCCTCATCCAGGCTTTTCTGGAATACCTCCAGGGATGGAGACTCCACCACCTCCTTGGGCAGCCCATTCCAATGGCAAATCACTCTCTCTGGCAAGAACTTCCTCCTAACATCCACCCTAGACCTCCCCCAGCACAACTTGAAACTGTGTCCCCTTGTTCTGTTGCTGGTTGCTTGGGAGAAGAGACCGACCTCCAGCTGGCTACAACCTTCCTTCAGGTAGTTGTAGACAGCAACGAGGTCACCCCTGACCCTCCTCTTCTCCAGGCTAAACAACCCCAGCTCTCTCATAGGCTTTGTGTTCCAGGCCCTTCACCAGCTTTGTTGCCCTTCTCTGGACACGTTCCTGCACCTCAACATCTCTCTTGAATTGAGGAGCCCAGAACTGAACACAGGACTCAAGGTGTGGCCTGACCAGTGCTGAGTACAGGGGAAGAATAACCTCCCTCATCCTATTGGCCACACTGTTCCTGATGCAGGCCAGGATGCCACTGGCTCTCTTGGCTACCTGGGCACACTGCTGGCTCATATTCAGCCTACTATCTACCAGTACCTCCAGCTCCCTTTCTTCCTGGCTGCTCTCCAGCCACTCAGTCCCCAGCCTGTAGCACTGCTTGGGGTTGTTTTGGCCAAAGTGTAGAACCCTGCGCTTGGCCTTGTTAAATTTCATCCCATTGGCCTCTGCCCACCCATCCAGCCTGTCCAGGTCCCTCTGCAGGGCTCTTCTACTCTCCAGCAGATCAACACCTGCTCCTAGCTTGGTGTCATTTGCAAACTTACTGACTCGATAAGGCTGGGTGATTGGTTGGAGTGGATGATCTTGGTGGTCTCTTCCAACCTGGTTGATTCTATGATTCTATGATGACGGACTCATTCACCTCATTCAGATCATCAATAAAGATATTGAATAGGAGTGGGCCCAGGACTGTCAAATTACTTACCTTTGTAATGACTTTATTGAGTACTTAAATTGGTTCACAGGAATTAGGGGGGAACACAGTGTGTAGCTGAAAAAACACAGCTAGCTTAAAGACAAATAAAACTGATATCCATCAGCAGGCATATTATAGTGATTCCTGAGCCCACTTTGTAGAAAGGTAAAAGAGAAAAATGCTTTTGCTCTAAACAAACCAAACAGGACTAGACAAAGCATTGTGTCTGGGCTGAAACTCCATAGAAGCAGAGAGGTTATTGAAATAAATTTCAAATGCAATTTCCATCCATGTCTTTCTGGTTTAAAATAGACAAGTCAGTTGAAGCACTTGCTATGTTTGTTAGGTATAAGTTAAAATAGAGAAAGCAATCCACTTTCAAAGCTGTACTATAAAATACATGTGGTATTCTCTAATCTTCAGATATGGAATATGTGATGAAGACAATTCAAAAAAAAAAAGAAGGTTGGAAGCAGACACTGCTTTATGATTTATTTAATTTTGAAAACTTGATTTTGCAGTTTTGCAAGGCTGGCAAAAAAATTCAAATATTATTTGAACCTGAGGCAATAAAAATGAAAGATTCAGAATTGGTTTTTGACAAGACATAGGAAATTTGGCAAAAAGGAAGCAGCTGTCAGGAGCATTGTATTTATGACTGCAAAATCTGAAAATTAAGAGTAGAGTAAATGGCTAGGTTAGAACCAACTCAAGCAAGCACAATATAAAGAAACACATTCATGTTGACAGCAACTAATAGTCAGCGCAAGGATCCTGCATTAAGGATGAATTTGTGTAGTATTTATGAGAACTGGGTATTAATGAAGGAAAGAAATTTAATCAGAAAGAGCTGATGAAGTCTTTATCAGAAATTATTCTTTCAGAAGGCTGAACTTTATGAACAAATTTACCTACCCGTTATCTTAGTTCTTTGCAGTTAGTTAGATGAAGCATGGTGAAGATGTGGTGAACACTGACTGGGTAGAAGACATTTGAAAGAATATGCAAAATATGTTAACAAAAGTAAGATTTTGTTTTAATGACATAATTTCTAGAAATTTTTTTTTTTGACGAAGTGTCAGCAGCTTTTTATTATTTTAGAGTAACATAGCAATGGTTTTTTTTATATCTATCAATGTTTAGCTGACTTACTCATTTCACTAATGAGTTGACAGTTACCCACTGGTCATAGATACTGTATTGAGAATTAGACTAGTGTTCTTTCAATTTTCAAGCATCTGTAATGCTAGTAACAATGTAAGACTGTTCCCCATGTACTTAGAGGTTTTGCTTTTACCTTCCTACCTACCTATCCATCCATCTATCCATTAGTGCTGCATTTCTATTTTTAATTCAGCATAACATGTGAAAAATGTGAATCATGACTAACGGGAGACTTTCAGTATAGTGAAATTTCAAGTATTTGATCACTTCACAAGATGAATTTGATGTTAACTGATTCAGATTAAGGAAGCAGATAAACGAGAAAGAGAGTAAATCATTGTGCATTCAAGCAAATATGCATGAAAACTAATAAGAAAGGTCACTATTAATGAATTTTATGAACTAGAAAAAAATGTGAAGCAGTGCTCCTCTCTGAAATTATGAGATTTGGGTAGAAATACCGGATAGAGTCTATTCTATGATGTCCTTCCAGCAAAGACAATGAAAGTATCAGAGAAAGGAAAAAAAAACCCTCTGAGTAAGGTTACTAGTATTTTTTTTTCCAAGGCCTGTGATGAAATAACGAGGTGTAACAGTTCTAAACTAAAGCCAAATATATTTAGATTAGGCATAGAAGTAATCTTTTACTATGAGAGTGGTGAGACATGGGAACAAGTTACCCACACAAGTTGAGGTTGTCTTGTCATTAGCATTGCTCCAAGCCAGATTGGATGGGGCTCCAACCAACCTGATACAGTGAAGGGTACCTCTGCACATGGCAGGGAGAGTTGAATTACATGATCTTTAAAGATATCTTCCAACCCAAATCATTCCTTGGTTCTGTGTTTCTAAGCAGGCAGTGTAACTTGAAAATTTCTACCCTGTGACAAACAGGATTCATAAAATTGTTGGAGAAGGATCAAAATGTTAATTTTGGCTCATCTCTTTGCAAGGCAATACACTAGCCAAAATCCGGTGGTTTGTGCCTGCCACTCTGAATTTCTTCTTTCGATGGACCACAAGCTGTCCCACTGAATCTGTTGGTTTCTGGATGAGTTGTACGTAACTGGTACTTGTATTTATTTCTGTGCTTCCTTCTATGAAACATGTCTCTTTTTTCCTGATAATGAGTCTTGGTAGAAGCACAGTGTTATTTTTTTTTTAAATTTTCTTTCATGAGAGAAAGTTTTACTAAAATCCTTTCCCCATATCTCAGTATAACAGAAAAGTTTGGGGTGTTTTTGTTTGTTTGTTTTACTTTTAATATATATCTTATATATTTTTTTATCTCTCTCTCTCTCTCTCTCTCTCTCTAATATTTATGTCATTATTATTATTACTGCTAGTATTACTACTATTACTACAAGAAGAAAACTGGAGCAGATGATGTCCTAATAAATGTGTTCAAATTTTGAAGGCAGTGTATGGTGGGGTTTGTGACTCTAGAGCCAGTTTTGATGCTCCTGTATTTCTTCTTGCCCTAGAACTAGTTTAATGTTCAGCTTCAGGTTGCCTACTAAACATATAAGTCGGAGTAGTTTGTTGTCCTCCATGTGAACCAGTTCAACACTCCTGACAGGCATTAGCACATCCTTGTTGTCTCTGTGATTGCAGTTCATCCATAAGGTCCAAACACTCAAGCTATTTGAACCTTAAATAAAGAAACCACTACATACATTTAACTTCTGCTCATTTGCTTCTCTGTTTTGGCATGGAGCAGGAGTTCACCAGCCGACATGGTTAAAGGGCAGGAAGCTTCCTGGGGTTATCCTTGAAGGGGTGATGTAGGACAAGTCAGGAGCCTGCAACTGGTTAGGCATCCACTGTGAGACTGAACTGTGGAGAAGACCTTGATTGTCAGAGGAGTACCTCACCATAGAAACACTGCAGTGCTGAAGTGAGTTGGCAAAGTGCATCAGTTAAACTACGTTATCTCATGTAATTGCAGGTTCTGTTACAAATACATAGGTAAACACAGCTGCCCCTTCCTGTCTCATCACCACTCAGATGCTCAGGAGCTCTCTCTCCCATACATGCCTAATGCCAGTGCCAATCTCTGATTAAACACATTTGACAGAATGCAGCTCTTCATTTTCAGTACATATACACATGCATCCTGTTACACATACTATAATCTCTGTATCACAATTACCTTTCCTGACCCAAGACACACTGGGCTAGACTGAAATCTTACAGTGGAACCATATACTTCTAATTGGACAACTTACATGAATCATACTAAAAGCAATGTGAATTCTGAACAAGAGGCCCACGAAGCAGCTTAGTGAGACATAGCAACTGCAGCCCAGGAACAAAATGGGTCCAAGGTCATATCTTTCATTCTGTCATTTTGATCTGATATGGCATTGAATTAAATTTAATGGATGTGAGCCAAAGAAATGTCATTAAATTAAAATACAATTAACTAAAGAGAGGTTTTCATAGAATAAAATATTTCAGGATTTCTTTTGGGTTAATCCTAAGTTTAATTTTGAAAAAAAAACAAAACAACAAACAAAATAGAAATCAAAGCTTCTTCTGACAGCTCCTATTCCAAAAGTCATACAATGCATATTACTTCATCATTATAATCATCACCAAAATAATAGTCTTGTAGTGTTCTGCTGTCTACAACTACCTGAAGGGAGGCTGTAGCCAGGTGGAGGTTGGTCTCTTCTCCCAGGCAACCAGCAGCAGAACAAGGGGACACAGTCTCAAGCTGTGCCAGGGGAGGTCTAGGCTGGATGTTAGGAGGAAGTTCTTGCCAGAGAGAGTGATTTGCCATTGGAATGGGCTGCCCAGGGAGGTGGTGGAGTTGCCATCCCTGTATGAGGCACGTAGTGCCATGGTCTAGTTGATTGGACAGGGCTGGGCAATAGGTTGTATTGGAAGATCTTAGAGGTCTCTTCCAACCTGGTGGATTCCATGATTCTGTTCAAGTTAAAGAAACTCCCAATGCTACAATATCTTTATATCTTTTCTTAGTACTGAAATTCAGTCCAATATAGCGTGTTCTCATATTATTTCAACATTTAAAGATTGTTCTTTCTAGGAGACTCAGTTCAGCCAGTTGTAGCCCAAAATTTCTGGCCATTTTTTATTTTGCTCATTATTTTGAAATTTCTAATGAAAAGCCATCTTTCTCCTACTGGAAATATAATGTTTGCATCCAAAATACTAAATTGCAAGAGTAGATGTTGGGAACATCCTGGAAAGTTCTCTGCATTGAGGATATTAAAATTTAATTTAATGAAAGTTAAAAAAAAATAAAAAAGAAGTAAAGAAGAAAAAGGAATACACACAATATGAGCAGTTACAACAGCTTGTCACACTTGAGACATTCAAGAGAGCTTGCATTTTACATTGTTTACAAATGAGTACCGTGTGCACTTAAAAAAATTGCTTTATGCTCAAAATACAATATTATGTGCTAAGTGTGCCCATATGCTGCTAATTAACCTTAGTTCTGGTGTTCCCTAAGATGTTCTAGGTGTATCTATTGTTTAGTAAAGTGACCAAAATTTATACTAGTCATGTAGAAAGGGAGAGTTTTTATGGGATGGACATTGCACATTTTTTCCTTTCTTTTTACTGAGATGGCAAAGGCTGGAAAGAGTTGGAGAGGCTGAATGAAAGTGAAAGAGAGAATGAATGAAAAATGAAAGTGAATAAGACACTTACATATATAAGATTTTAGAAAAAAACCTGCTTTCAGAAAAAATTACTTACTATTATTTTCTTAACTACTGTACTTCAAAGCCTGAAATTTTACAGAGAAAGAGCATCTGTAAATTTAAAAAATGTCTTCTATATCCACTGGGGTTATAGAAGTACAGAAAAAGAATTGCTTTTAGATATTCACTTTTCTTTTGTATTCCATAAATACAACAAATAAAAGAATTATGAAAACAAGGCATCTAAACTCATACTATAACCAAATAATAGTTTTATTCTGAGTTTATTTTCAAAACCTCTTTTTCAACATCACAAGTTTGGTTTAGATGGCAGAATTTTGAGGGCTAGAGGGGACTGCAGGCATGACTTCTATGACAAGACAGCAGGAGCTGCTTCCACGTCAGAGAGAATCAGTGCCAGCAGGCTCCAAGAGAGAACCACTGTTGGCCAAAGCTGAGTCTTTCAACGATAGTGGTAGCACCTCTGCATTAGCACACTGAAGAAAGGGTAAAAAAATACTGAGTGACAGCTCGAAGAGTAGTGAGAATATGTGAGAGGAATAGCCCAGCAGACAAAAAAAGAAACCAACCCAAAAAAACAGTAAGAAAGAAGTGGAATGAGGTGCTCCAGGTGGCAGAGCAGGGACACCGCTGCAGGCTCTGGTGAAGTATATAGTAAAGCAGGTTCTCTCACTGTAACTTGTGGAGTTTGATGGTGAAACAGATAATGACTCTAGAGCCTATGAATGATTCCACTTGTCGCAGAGGTGAAATTAATTGATGATATGTTCCAAAATTATTATTATTTATTAATTTTTGATATCCAGAACTCTTGCCACCCCCAACCTCTAATTTTAATAATATTTTGGTTCTCATGTGGTTATGGCTAATATCTACATCTAATACAACCAGCAAAACATATAAACATTAATTGAACTGAGACTATTCACGCAGTCAAATGCTGCTTGTGGTCAAATACACCATTTGCCCAGTAGATGGGTTCAAGCTCTTTCTGCTCTGTGACAGAAGGCAGTAGAGAATTACAAAGAGGCATCAAACATTTACTTATTATTATTACCCTCATGGGGGTAGCCACAGTCCAGACAGTGCCCAAATGCTTTCAGGGGACTCTGTCTTTTTGGATATTTAGACTTGAACCTTCTTGGCTCATGGGCAAAGGACGCAGACAATCTCTGACCTGATCTCCTGGCTTCCTCTGGATAATCTGTGTATATGTCCAGGAATTCTAGGCAGGACCTTCAGGTGCAGAGGCAGATGTTGTGCAGTCTCAGCACAATGTCACGCTGGCCACACAGGCCAATTGCGTGCAGACATCCAGGGCCTGCTCCTGGTAACTGGCAGCAGTGGAGTTTAGCAGGCAAGCAATAAGGCAGTGTGCAAGAGCAGCAGGGCTGGGCACAGCAGAGAGAGCACAGCAAAGATCAGGGAAGCAAAGCAGTGGAGCAAAAGCAGGTTGTTCACCTGCATATCTCCTTTTATCAATGTGGGCCGAGATTAATTGCCCTTTGGACACAAGAGCAGCCAATCAGGATGGCAGTTAGACAAACCTTACCATATTAGGCAAAGCCACAAGCTCACTTTTCCCTAATTTGGGAAAAGCACAGGCCTTGCACTAGGCAGGCACAAGCTAAATGTGTGTACCTTACACCACAGGACCCTGGGCAGGACAGACTCTATGGCTCCAGGTCCTTTTGTGTCTGTTTCCTGTGCTTGCCTTTCTGTTGGAGCAGGAAAACATGCCTAGGCAAGGCAGGACATTTATAAGCCTATTTTGAGCCTATGAGGCCCAACAACACCACTACAGAGCAGTTACACGTGCTCTGAAGAAAGCTGTGACTCCAAGGAGAGCCCATGCTGGAATAGAACCCTGTCAGGAGCTGAAGCTTATGGACAGGCACCCACACAATAACAAGTTTTCTGGCAGCACCTGTGATCCCATGGTTGACTCATGCTGGAGCAGTCCATTCCTGAAAGACTACATCCCATGGGAAAAAAAACATAGTGGAGCAGTTCAGGAAGAACTGTGGCTCATGGGGAGGACCCATATTGGAGAGTGGGAAGAACATAAGGAGGAAGGAGTGACAGAGACAATGTGAGATGAACTGATGGCAATTCTCCATTCCCCTATATTCCTTAGGAGGTGCAGGTAGGTAATTCTCATAGACAAATTGGCTGCTCATAGCATGGATGAACACAGCTCTGCTGGATAAAGCACCAACTGGGCAAACCAGTCGACATCCAGTGACAAGTCATGTCCCCCAACGCTCCGCTCAATGTTGGGACCACTTTTCTTTAGCATCTTTATTGATGAAAGGAGGAGCAGGTAAAAGGTTAACTCAAAATCAGTACGCTCATCCCCAGAGAATGCATTGTGTTTGTGTAATGCAAGAAACTGAAATGCATTTTCTATAGCAATATTATTATGTGGTTGTAGTTTTAGCTCATTTTGAAGACTGTTTGTGGGGCAAAAATATGACTGACAGATGTTGTTTATGCCATTGTCTTCATTAAGCAACATAGGAAAGAGCTGTTAAAGGGTATGAAGTACTGTCTCACAAATTAGCTTCTGTTTGTTTAAGTTGACTGCACTTATGAGAAACAATGACCTGCACAGAAATTAAGATAAGGCAGAGGAAACAATTGGGAAATGCTATGAGACAAAAAGCTCAGCATTCCTGAGCTACAGAAATCATATGCAGAAACATGTAAGAGCCACCAGTGTCAAAATTAAAGGCTTTTAAAATTAGAATTCCTTATGGGAATTGCAATCTGTCAACCATTTATGCCAGCTGCATGTTTCTGTATAGTTTTGTGTTGATAAGATACAGAAATGCAATATCTAGTTTCTTATGGTTTAGACCACTAAATAACTCTTAGGATGAGAGAAATATTACAGGCTTACTGCATTTAGCCACAGCACTGGAGTCAGAAGTCTGACAGTTCATCACTGTCCTGACAGAGCTTCCCAACACTAAGGGAAGTCTTCTGCCCTGGGCTTGCCTCATCCTATGTGAACTGCCTTTCTTCAGAGGAGCTGGTGACCTCAACCTGGTCAACATCTGTGCCCTGGTGTCACCAGCATCAAGAGCCGAACTGTCTTACTCTTCTAAGTGCTGAGAGCTTCTTGTGTGTATGCCACAAATACACCATATGAGCATTTGTCTCCTCACTCTTTCACTTCTCTAGGCTCTTTATGATTAAAAATTAACTCCAAAATCCTTGCTTAGTAGTGAGGATGGATGATGCCTGGCTGGAGTGTGAGGACAAGGGAAGCCTGGTTCAACCTTCCTGATGAGACTGACATTTGAGAAAGACACTGGCCTTTTTCTGTAGACAATTTTCTGTGTAGAAACCCAAAATTTCTGATACTCAGTTTGTATTTTTTTGTCCAGTCTGTTGTCATGTGTTAAGAGCCAGAATATGGCAAAATCTCCTCAAAGCTTTTGAGAAGTAGAAGAAATAGTTAGAGAAACAAATGTAGAGGAAGGGGAGTGTAGGACCTCACTATTTCTAAGTGAAGGGAAGATTTAGAGGCTATTTAAAGAGTGATCTTGTAATGATTTTTCTGTTCTCATTTAATTGTAATTTAACTGTCAGATTTATCAATTTGGAGTTCATGGCTAATAGTGTATCTCAGTACATACACTGGCATTATCAGAAACTCAGCTGTAGAAAAAAGCTATGAAAAATATGAAAAGCTTGTTCCTAATTTCAGACTAGGAAGGTCAAGCTGTGCAATTGTTTGTTTTTTTTTTTTTTAGACAAAAAAAAACCAAACAAACAACATTTTAAGGCTTGGTTCCAGCAGTGCTCAGCATTGCACTTCCATGTATCTTCAGAAATTACAGTAAGAACCACTCCAGGGAACACATCTAGATGTCCTAATATCTCTACTAAGCAAACTTGCCCTACTCCATAGAATTACAGTGGTATTAAGTTAGGCAGCACCTGTATTACATTTTGTGAGGAATGAAACATCGGTGATTCTTCACATCACATCAATGCTTATTAGCAGAAATAAAACAGTCTTTTAGTTTTCATGGTAGTTACCACTCGCTAAAATTGCGAATCTGAATTGTTCTGTTCTCAGTTTTTAATATTGAGACAGTTATCACTTAGCACACAGAATTTTTCCTTTAGACAGAGAGTAAAGAGCTAGTCAAATATGTTGCTCATGCTGTTTTACCACATCTAGACATTTTACTCAATTGCAAAAGCAAATTGACATAGAGTTGAGATATCTGTTTTATTCCAGTTATGCACAAAAAAAAAGGGTGCTAAATGATAGCTGTGCAAAGCCAGTTCATGCCTGATATTTATACAGTGAAACTTATTAGATGCTCCTAATGTCAACTCCTGACACCTAGCTTTTGGTTAATTTATCTTTTGCTTCTTTGTAAAGACAGAACCCATTTTAAATTCATTATGCATGCTTCAAGGGTAAGGGTCTTATTCAGGTAGGAGGCTTCTCTGTCTACATGGTTCTATTTTTTTCACATTATAGTGATATTATAATGAGGTATGTTCATCATCTTGGCACTAGTATGGGTGTATAGAGTTAACACTCCTGGGGGAGTAACCGTGAACCTGACCCTAGGGGTCTTGGCCCCTCCCCAGGGGTGGGCCACACTCCAGGTGATGGTTAGCCCACTCCCCCCACTTCCTGCGGTATAAAAGAGGAGCACTTCCTGCTCCTCACTCTCTTCTCCTGCGTTCACTCATGACCACACACACTCATACTGCATACCAGCACACCACATGGCAGCCATGAGGCAGAGACACCATCACACTACTCGGGTTGTATCCATCCCTGTTTGTATTTTGCTATTTTCCCTTCCTTATCCTTTGTAAACTCCCCTACCTCCAATACCTTTTCTAAGTTATTGTTAAACTTTTCCTTTTTTAACTCCCAAATCGAGTGAGATTGATTTATTTGGGTGTGCTCACCTCTCCCTCTCTACATCTAATTCCCTATCTCTGGGAAGGGAGGGGGAAAAGAGGGGAGGGCACTCTATAAATTCTATAAATTGTCATTGGGTCTATTAAATTTATAAGAGTCTCTGGGAACTTGCATTTGAACCCAAGACAATGGGGACTTTGACAAATCCTCACGGATTTATCTCTGGTGATTTGGGAATCTCTGACCTGTCATCCTTGATAAGGTTCCCCTGGAACCAGTTATCTCCATGTACTCCTATGGTAGAGAGTATTAACGTAATTTCATCAATTCCTCTTTCTTTCTGAGAAAGAAGAATTGATATTTTTTCTCTTTCTGAGAAAGAAGAATTTATACTTCGTCCTATCTTAGGATGAAATATCCATGTGAGCCTAAGTTTACACAGTCATCAACCTCAGATTCACTTCAGCAAGGAAAAAGAAAACTTATTACTGGAGCAGGCAAATGGAATTGTCTTCAGAAATTTTGAAATGTGATAAATTAAGGGACTATACATATAAAACAGTAAATACTGAAAAACAGAGTTAAGAATAAAACTCATGAAAGAGAAGAAAATCCACTCAAAAAAGAAGCATGTGAAGCCTTTGACAATGCATGAGTTAAAGTGTAGCTTAGGCAGATAGCTGTGAGCTAAATTCAATGGAAATGACCTGATGTTTGAAAAGGAAAGACTGAAGGCAAAAACAATCATTAGAGCACATAGTGGAAACCATCTTCCTGAGACAGCCAAATGCAGACTGAAGTTAGTGGGTAGTGGAAGGATGTATGGTGGTTGAAGATGAATGCACCAGAACAGATTAATCACTTGCAGCCTTTCCACCAGCATCAAACATGTTGCTGGTGAAAGATAACATATGCTGACTGTTGAAAGCCGATGTCCTCAGCACAGGGTAAAATCTAAAAGAAAGTGAGAGAAGAAAGGGAAAAAGTAGCAGTAAAAAGGGAGGGAACTATAGTCACAGGCAGTCCTTGAAAAATGAGCAGAACCAAGACCAGCACAGATGCAACATAGTTGGCATAAGCAGTGTCTGGATGTTAATGTGCAGCTAATAGAGTTTTCCAGGTAGACATAGGGCTGGGTGATAGATTGGACTGGATGATCTTGGAGGTCTCTTCCATCCTAGTTGATTCTATGATTCTTACATAAAGCAGTAGAAAAAACAATTGAAATCATAGTCTGTTAAAGATTCCAAGGAGAACATTTTTTTACTGTGTCAGGGAGCTTATTAGCTTCCAAATTATTGGTATGTGGAACAAATAGCCAGTACATATGTCTTTGTCTTCGCATCTGACTGACCTTTACTTTTTGAATTCAGGCAGTGACTTTTTATCAATTCTTTTTAGCCTTTCATTATGTTCAAAACAGAAGAAAATGGAATGCCTTCTCCAAAGTGCTCCTTGCAATTAGTAGTGCAAACATCCCTTGTCAAGTCTCATAACCCTCATGTTTATTTGAGAATCAAGGTTATTTTTCTTTTGCTTTTCTTGCTGAATTGTTGCAGAAACAGACTCATGTTTTGTGTAGTTGAGATCATCTCTGTCAGGATGTTGCTCAATCTGCTCCTAAGCGTATCAGAAAAAAGTCCTTCTTATGTGATGGTAGCCTTCAGAGACAAGCTAATTGGGAAACATACTGGTCAGCAACCTACCAACACCCCAACAGCTGTGGGACTTTAAACTCTGATTTCTAGCAGTACCCTTACATCATAGACAAGATATGCTTTTCTTGTTGCTTTCTTCCTGTTTCTTTTCTCTCGAGATCTAACAAAATCTCTTCCTTGATCATTCTTGCAGTATATGTTGTTCACTTTTTTTTAATATTTTCCCCACCACACTTGTCTCACTTCTTGGTTACCAGCTGTGAAAAGGAAACATTTTGAACTTTGTCCCTTCTTGAGGCCTGACTAAATCTCTGCATGCAGACAGAATATCAGTAGCACTACAATGGCAGCAGATAATTTTTGCAGCTCAGCACTCAATAAAAAAGCTATGGCCTGATGTTGCCAAGATTTGAGCAAAAAAAATTCAGAAGCTGAAGTAATCTCAGTTGCCAGAGATCTTTGCCTTACTTGCATATGCTGTTTCTCATGCTCCTTTATCCTTCCAAATAATGGCTTTATTCTTTATGCTGCATTTTGCCTTGGAGAAAAAAAAAAGGTAGTGGGGGGAGAGGTTTTTCACTCTAAACTTTTGTCCTTTTCCTATAGGGAATAAACCTTCCTCCAAGAAGGGCATAAAATATTTCCTTAGGCCCCATCAGCTGAGGAACATCTTAAACAAAAGAATGTTCAATATCTTTATTGATGATTGTGATGGAGGGGCAGCAGCCCCAAAACTGAGGCTTCTCTATGCCTCTACATGCCTGGACATGTTTTTCTGCCAGGACCCATGAGGCAGTAAACAGATTGTGTACACACACACACTCAGTCTGTGTACCCCGAGGTCCGTGCAGGTAATCCCCTATTGGGAGGGTCCAGGCATGTCTCTATTGCCTATTGGGGTAAGGTTTGGCTTACAACCAGCCTGATTGGTCATTTTAGATGTCCAGATGAGACACGAATCTCCACCCAGAGCCTATAAAGAGTGGTGCAAAGGAGCACCACATGGTCAGACGGTTCAGACGGTCCAAACTGTTTAGAAGTTCAGAAGCTTAGAGCATTCAGACTCAGCTCTGATCCGCAGCAGCACCCTGCTGCCCTGACCTGCTTGCATGGCCTAGACACAGGATCAGGCCTTACTCACTTGCAAGCATTACTGAGGCACAGACCTCTTGCGTTGATCTCAAGACGCAGTTAAGCTGTCTGCGAACCCTTTGAGAAGCAGAGCGCATGCACACCTGCATTTGGTACATATATGGGGAGCCGAGAGCCCCCTGCTTAAGCCTAGAGCAGCCGTGCATACTGGCTTGCTGCCTTGCATTTATCTAAGGAGATCGTCTCCCTGAAGCACAGCATAGACCCTGCTTATCAGCTATTCTGTAACTCTGGAAAGACCCAAAGCCCAGCAGACCCTCAGACTGTCTGCAAACCTGCAAACACAACCTGCTAGCTGTGAGACCATGTCAGAAGCTACACGGACAAATCCTTCTCCTGCACCGGGGAAAACATGCCAGCTGATCATCCCTGGACACAGCATCCAGAAGAAGCAATGGCTCCAAGGCAGAGACTACTTCACTCCAGGAGAGAAAGTTAGAGAAACCCTATTTACCCCAGAGACTGGGAACACTCATTTCCCTGCAAGCCAGGACAGATATCAACTTCACCAAGACCCAAATACTGGGCACATGCTGAGGCAGAATCCTGGGAGGGTGATTAGTGATTAATACTCAAGAGCATCACACCTAAGTAAGCCTTAAATCCTTTGTAATATAAGTTACTGTCCTGGAGTCCTGTACCCCTAAATTCCTCTCCTGCCCAGACTTCGGGGGAAAGGGGAAAAGCCGCCTGGTTTCCCTCCCCCCTCGCCTGCCCTGCAGCCGTGAAGGGGGGGAGGACTGCTCCGTGAGTTCCCGCGCTGGAGCCAGGCTGGGATTGGCCGTGCGCTTTCGCGCCTAAGGTGTGGTAACTCTGCCCTTTGTCTAGCGAAGGTTATAAATATTGGGGGTCTTCCCACCTTTGGGGTTCCCGCTTTGGAGTTTGCCTATGCCTGGACGCATGTGTCTGCCTGAGCTCACACACTCCCCTGTGGCTGGACTGCAGAGAGACCTTCAGGAATTTGCTTTCCTATTGACAGCTTTGTGTGCCTAACGACCCTTAACGACCTCTTAACGATTCACCTGCAGCCGCTGGAAAAGAAGAGGAAGACAGACCGCACGAGTCAGCCTGAGTGAGTTATTTGGCTTAGCTTAATTTAGTAAGAAACAGCTATTAATTAATAGCTAATGCCTTTTCCAACTTCTGACTTCCAATATAGTCAGATTATTGACGGTGTCCTTGTAGTTTAATTCTCAAGTGACTGAATCTGCTTATTAAACTAAATTAATCATAGAATCATAGAATCAACCAGGTTGGAAGAGACCTCCAAGATCATCCAGTCCAACCTATCACCCAGCCCTAACCAATCAACTAGACCATGGCACTAAGTGCCTCATCCAGTCTTTTCATCTTTTTATATATAGTTGTGGGGGCAGGTTTTTGGGAAAAATAAAAAATAACTATTTTTGATAAATTCCCAACTTGGCCACATATTAATTCCTGCTCTCCGCAACAGTTACCTCTATCTGAAGAGCACACGCAGTTTCAGCCCTTGCTGGGCAGACACTAGAGTTGTTAAGAGGCATTAAGCCTAAGGGAATTTCTCTCTGTCTATAATTGTTAATAATCTGATATTTCCATTTAATAATCAATCTCTGTAAATATATCCCAAAGCTATTTTCATAAACTTGCAATACAAACCTGATTTTGTAGTGGTTGGGGGTGGTACAAATTTGTAAATATTAATTTTAATAAATAAATTTATAAAAATTCAAAACCACCTCAAATTAATTTCTCACCTCCCACTAACAGAGGAGGAATAGAGAAAACCCCTCCACAACAATGATCTGGACCAGGGGATTGAGTTGATCATCAATAAGTTTGCAGATGACACCAAGCTAGGAGCAGGTGTTGATCTGCTGCAGGATAGGAGAGCCCTGCAGAGGCACCTGGACAGGCTGGATGGGTGGGCAGAGGCCAATGGGATGAAATTTAACAAGACCAGGTGCAGAGTTCTGCACTTTGGCCACAACAACTCCAAGCAGTGCTACAGACTGGGGACTGAGTGGCTGGAGAGCAGCTAGGCAGACAGGGATCTGGTGGTGCTGGTAGAGAGTAGGCTGAAGATGAGCCAGCAGTGTGCCCAGGTGGCCAAGAGAGCCAGTGGCATCCTGGCCTGCATCAGGAACAGTGTGGCCAGTATGACAAGGGAGGTTATTCTTCCCCTGTACTCAGCACTGGTCAGGCCACACCTTGAGTCCTGTGTCCAGTTCTGTGCCCCTCAATTCAAGAGAGATGTTGAGGTGCTGGAATGTGTCCAGAGAAGGGCAACGAGGCTGAAGGGCCTGGAACACAAACCCTATGAGGAGAGGTCGAGGGAGCTGGGGTTGTTCAGCCTGGAGAAGAGGAGGCTCAGGGGTGACCTCATTGCTGTCTACAACTACCTGAAGGGAGGTTGTAGCCAGGTAAGGGTTGGTCTCCTCTGCCAGGCAGCCAGCAACAGAACAAGAGGACACAGTCTCGAGTTGTGCCAGAGGAGGTATAGGCTGGATGTTAGGAGGAAGTTCTTGCCAGAGAGATTGATTTGCCATTGCAATGGGTTGCCCAGGGAGGTGTTCGAGTCGCTGTGGTAATCCAAAACAGGGAGTCATCTAAATGTGATAAATGATACATGTCTGGAGCACATCCCTGTGTACCCTTAACACACTGAAATTGAGGTTAGAAACAGTAAACTTAGTAAACTGGTGTTCCTGCTGTGTGTAACACTTAGACAGAAGCATAGCAAACTTTGAACAAAGAACTGAAAGTAGTCTGAGCAAGATAGCCAACACCTCTCTGTTATCCAATAAGAGTGTCTGCTCAGCAAGTTTGCTGATGACACCAATCTGGGAGGCTTGGCTGATACAGCTGAAGGCTGTGCAACCATCCATCGAGACCTGGGCAGACTAGAGAGCTCGGTACAGAGGAACAAGATGAAGTTCAACAAGGACAAGTGCAGAGTCCTGCATCTGGGGAGGAATAACAAACTCACCAGTACAGGCTGGGAGGTGATCTGCTGGAAAGCAGTCCTGTGGAGAAGGACCTGGGGGTCCTGGTGTATAACAAGTTAACTATAGCACAGCAATTTGCCCTTGTGGCCAAGAAGGCCAATGGGATCCTGGGGTGTCTTAGGAAGAGTGTGTCCAGCAGATCAAGAGAGATTCTCCTTCCCCTCTACTCTGCTCTCATCTTGAATACTGCCTTCATTTTGAGCTCCCAAATTTAAGAGGGACAGGGATCTGCTGGAGAGGGTCCAGAGGAGGGCTACGAGGAAGATTAGGGGACTGGAGAGCATGGCTTATGAGGAGAGGCTGAGGGACCTGGGGCTTTTTAGTCTGATGAAGAGAAGGCTTAGAGGAGATTTGATAAATGTTTATAAGTATCTTAAGGCTGGCCAGGAGTGGGGGACAGGCTCTGCTCACTTGCTCCCTGTGATAGGACAAGGAGCAATGGGTGTAAGTTGGAGCACAAGACGTTCTGCCTCAACACAAGAGGGAACTTCTTTACTGTAAGGCTCACAGAGCACTGGCACAGGCTCCCCAGGGAGGTTGTGGAGTCTCCTTCTCTGGAGACCTTCGAGGCTTGTCTGGATGTGTTCCTTTGTGATCTGTGTTAGATAGTATTGTCCTGCTCTGGAAGGGGGTTTGAACTCAATGATCTCTTTGGGTCCCTTCCAACCCCTAACATCCTGTGATCCTATGACCTTGTAGAGTTACCATAATCTGTAGAGTGGCATTAAAAAGTTCACTGCTATAGTAATGAACACCTTTGGCTTTGACTACTCTGTCTACATATTCTTGTGTCACTGTTATTTAGTGGTGTGGTCAGCAGGAGCAGGGAGGTCATTCTGCCCCTGTACTCTGCACTGGTTAGACCACACCTTGAGTACTGTGTCCAGTTCTGGGCCCCCCAGTTTAGGAGGGACATCGAGATGCTTGAGTGTGTCCAGAGAAGGGCGACGAGGCTGGTGAGAGGCCTCGAGCACAAGCCCTACGAGGAGAGGCTGAGGGAGCTGGGGTTGTTTAGCCTGGAGAAGAGGAGGCTCAGGGGTGACCTTATTGCTGTCTACAACTACCTGAGGGGTGGTTGTGGCCAGGAGGAGATTGCTCTCTTCTCTCAGGTGGCCAGCACCAGAACGAGAGGACACAGCCTGTGTCAGGGGAGATTTAGGCTCGAGGTGAGGAGAAAGTTCTTCACTGAGAGAGTCATTGGACACTGGAATGGGCTGCCCAGGGAGGTGGTAGGAGTCGCCGTCCCTGGGGCAGTTCAAGGCAAGGTTGGACGTGGCACTTGGTGCCATGGTCTAGCCTTGAGCTCTGTGGTGAAGGGTTGGACTTGATGATCTGTGAGGTCTCTTCCAACCCTGATAATACTGTGATACTGTGATAGTCCGTCACTAACTAATATATACACCAGCAAGTTTCTATGAATCTATAGAGAGAGCATTTTGACCAGCCATGGAGCTCTGATTATCCTTACAAAATGGTGTTTGCATGCAGGGAAGTGGTGCCCTGAAGAAGAGCAAATAAAAAATGTTCTCTGAGGGGAGAGGACTAATGAGTTTTGGAAAAGAACTGCTCTCTGCAGCTTTCGTACTCACCTAGCAAAACCTCAGCTTTTTCTGCAATGCCTTTAATGCCGTTGCTAACAGATTTTCAGAAGTACCTTTAGCTAGGGTCATTTACCATCATTTTCAGGCCTTTTCATTTACAAGACTCATGGTAGGAGTTGTGCTGCCTTATTCATACTGCTATAGACTCAGGAAGGTCAGATTTCTGCAGGAAGTGTTAATGGGATTTAGGAGTAGAGATGAAAACTTTATGTACTGCAAGCTCTGCAACAATGTCTAAATTTGCTGGCATTGTTTTCTTCGTCTGAGAAAGAAAAAAACCTTGATCTGCTTTGTTCTTGTATTTCTGAGTTTTGACACAGCTATGAATGAGTTTGATGACATTCTGTCTTTCTAATTTTCTTGGGCTGACGTAAGAGTTTTTTTCAGTGAAGCTCAAGGAAATGAATAGTGTTGGTTATAGCAGCATGGAAGCCTGCCAAAATACTCACTAGGAGAGGGATATCCCTCTTCAGGTGGGACAGAAAGAAAACAAGAGATTTAGCTGATTATTCTAGTGGAAAACCGTATTTTCAACTTTTATGCTTTTAAGTGGTGACATTATGGTGGATTACTGTTGCATGAGTTCTAAGTGCAATGCCTCTTTTAACCTGCTGGGCAGCTTTGCCTCAGCAGCAGTATTTCGTAAACGTTCCTGGTGTTATTCTTTCTGATCTCTCATTATAGTGATCGCTGTGCAGACTGTTAACATTCTGCTTTTGCAAGTAGAAAACATTATGTGAACTCTCTGGACTTGGTAATGGGAACAGCATGCTAATGTTAATTATAGCAGAGGCACTTGTGAAGCATTTAATGACAGCCTTCTCTGTATGTGCTGGCTTCTCTGTCAACACCTAATTACAGATTTTTGCTAATATTAAGACAAATTTGTTTTTAATATAGTGTCTTCACTTCCATTAGAGGATGACATTCAGTTATTCCTACATAAAACCCGTGGTCAACTTGTCATATAATTTACTCAACAAGTTTTACAACATTTTCAGTTACATCACCAGAATAACCACTTCAATTTGGACAGCCTACAGAGAATGATACACCGAATAAGAATATTCAGTTTACACAGAATAGGGCAAGGGAGATTTGATTTCAAAAAGTCAGGCTTTAGGAGCATGAGATTTGTGCTTTAAATCATGCTAATTTAAGAAAGTTGATGAATTTGCTTTGTAAGAGTTGTGCAGCTACATCCTATACACTCAACTGATCTTTGCTAAACTCAACTGTGATTTTGCATCACGGAAGAATATTTGATCTCTGGTTCCCTCATGCCCTAGGGGACAAAAAAATCCAACAAAACAGAACAAACCAAACCAAACTAAACTAACCAACCAACCAAACAAAAGGCATTATATATTTCTTCCCTAAAAATGTAATGTTAGCCTCTGTATCTGTCAGCTTGATTAAAAGAGAAGCATTTGCTTGCAACAGTTGTCAAAGGATTTTTGAACCAGGAAGTCAACCTCAATAACTCTTGCAGAATAAATTATCTCTGTGAGGGCAGTTCACAGCTATCAGCAGTGAGGACATGACACCAGCTGGCCAGGGAATATGGAGAAACTGTATGTTCACTTTTATTTCAAAAAAATTCCTTCCTTCCTTCCTTCCTTCCTTCCTTCCTTCCTTCCTTCCTTCCTTCCTTCCTTCCTTCCTTCCTTCCTTCCTTCCTTCCTTCCTTCCTTCCTTCCTTCCTTCCTTCCTTCCTTCCTTCCTTCCTTCCTTCCTTCCTTCCTTCCTTCCTTCCTTCCTTCCTCCCTCCCTCCCTCCCTCCCTCCCTCCCTCCCTTCCCCCCTTCCCCCCTTCCCCCCTTCCCTCCTTCCAAAATATGATGGCTAGTGGCCTAGCAAACTCAGCCACCAATTTCTTTAGGACTTGTGGATATATCTCATCAGATTCCACTTACTGGTGCACTTTCAGATTCTTTAGGTGTTCCAGGACCTGACTCACCTCTTACTGAGGGTGAGTCTTTACTCTCCCATACTCAGCCATTGCCCTCTGTGACTTGGGTGGTACGGCTCAAGTGATTATTAGTGAAGACTGAAGCGAAAAAGAGTTGCTGAGTACTTTAGCCTTTTCCATATCTTCACTAACCCTGTAATTCCTTCAGACAGGTTCACATTGTCTCTTATTTTCCTTTTCTCTCTGAAAAACATGTAAGATCTCTTTCTGCTATCTTTAATGTCCCTGGCCAGATGTAATTCTGTCAGTGCTTTAGATTTCTTGATCTGTTTTCTGCTTTCATGAAGAATTTCCATGTATTCTCTCCAGATTATCTGCCCCTGCTTCCACCCATTGTGGTTTTTCTCTCTTGTGTTTGATGATGAACTTAAAAATGTTTTCCAGCCAAAATGATTCTACTATTCTATGATCTATTGTGAGACTAGTATTCAATGGTCAGCCTTACGATTGTTCATTCAGCAGTGTGAAGTGTCAAAGAATGACAGATCATAACAGAAGTTAAATCTTTTGACTTAACCACAGACCAGAGAAACTTCATTCCTGATTTAATATCTAAGCTACTTTTGATAACTTTCATGTGCCATGAACATTCCATGACCACTAGCTTAATTATGCTCTTTTCTGGTGTAAAGCTAACTCTGATCAGCCTGATGCACCTGCATTGTTCCACAAAGACCAAAGACTGCCATAAGATCACTTTTACTTACTGCCTCTTACCTCTTAGTTTGCCCTAGAAGCAATGTAAACTAAAAGTCACTCAGAAAATCTGATACATGTCCAAACACATACACACATGCATATATATGCACACACTGTGCACTATGCACTGTAAAGTGGCTGGCACCAGCTCTTTCTGTCTTCATTTCCTCTTAGTTCTGCTTTAACCGTATGAGCTTCCTTTGCTAATGATGCATCTTTGCTAGCTAACAATGCATTTTCCAAATGACAATGCATTTGTTTCCTTTAGCAGCTGTGAAAAACTTGAAGTTTTTTTCCATTTGTTGGCCTCCTGCCACCTGGGCATGTTTTCTCCAGTGCCTGCAGTTATTGGCATATTTCTGCTGTGGCTGAGCCTGCTGACACAATAGTATTTGATTACTTTTATAATGGAGAAATTGTGAAATCTATTCTAGGATCTTTATTTGGTCTGCTGTATCATTTCACTTTCCTTGTTGAGAAATTAAGCCTCTCATGGTGTAGTTGCTTCTTTCCATCAATATACATTTATCTTTAAAATTGTCCCTTTCCATTTCTCCAGGGTTTGGGTCGCCTTGTGGAGATTGCTCTTCAGATTAATCTGATTATATCCCCTAGTTAACTCTCCTTCTTTCCCCTTCATGCTAGAATCACCATCCCACATGTACAGTACTTGGGCTCACAGCTGAGCTCCAAATACAGAAACAAATACACTCAGTAGTGTATGCATTTTAATTCAAAATAATTGTTTTATTTAACTTAATGATCTCCTCTCTGTCTGGTTCTCCAGACCTCTCTTAATGATTCTATTTTCAAGCTTCCCTTTGATAAATTTATGTTATCATCCAAACCAATATTCCTTCAGAAGTTATTACTGAATAACTCATGTGCCTTTTCTTAGGTCTGGAAAGGATATCAAATTGTTAATTATCTCCTATTGTAGTATTGGATAATATTTTCTCACAAATATCAATCTTTTCTTGGGAAGGGAGGAAGGTAATGATACAATTATAATCTCACCTCAGTTTTTGATATTAAACCAGAATGAAACTTATTTACTACTTCCAGGCATCCCATTTACTATCAGAAAAACTTCATCATGCTTTATTGAACAGCTTTTGTGCTTACCAAGGTTGTAGTCCCCAGATTATTCAGTGTTTGTACTTCCAGCTTGTTGCACAGATGACATAGAATGTCCTCTAACAATGCTGGGTACAAACTTAACTCACACAGTTCTACTGGGAGGGCGTGTTAATTTCTTTGCTTTCCATCTTCCTCTTCGTCCCCTTTTAAATATTGTGAGGTAACTGCCTAGCTCACTGTGTGACAGGAAGTCAAGCCAATTTAGTATGCTTTAGGACTAAGGTCTTTTCCAGTCAACAGGTGTTTGTGTTAAATGATCTTGTAATGCAACAGTAAAATTGTCATGGTTGGCAGGAGTGCCATGGATAAACTGCTGAAAGAAGTGCAAGTGAGCACCCTCTGTGGAAGATGTAGAATGGGCAGTAAAATTTTGGAGAGATGGGGATAAAGAGGTAGAGTGGATAGAAAAATATAGGAGTGAACAAAATGTCAAAATAGGTAAAGGCACAAGAGTCATCTGTGCAGTATTGGGGGCTTGCTTATCTAATGTGCAGAAAGAAATTAGAAAACCACCTCCCCCTGAGCAAATTGCATGTGTAGACTAAACTGCCCTGAAGACTAAAAATGAGATATTGAAAGCATCGGTGTCTTTGGGGAGGCAGAGCTGAGAGAAATTGGAGACATCATTGGCTTTGGAGAGGAAAAACTAAGAAACTAGAAGCATCAGCAGCTTTCAAAAGAGGGACCCAGGGAAAACAAGACACATCCTTGGTTTAGGAAAATAAGGAGTTGAAGGCATTGCTGGCTTCTGAAAGGGAGAGAAGGGAAAAAGTAGAAATGTCATTGTTTTTTTCAGAAGGAGAAAATTGAAGTTAGTTATTTTCAACTCTAAATAGGGAGAGCAGGGAACTTAAACCACTTTTCACCTCAGCCAAAATGGAAGAAAGGAAATTACAGGAAAAATATTTTTTTACTGAAGCTAATAACATTCTCAGTTTCATTGCATAGCTCCGATGCTCAGAGGCTCAGATCTCATGCTTTGGTCTATTTCCAGCATTTGCCTAACCCTTCCCAAACATCAAAGACATGTTTCTTTTAAGTTTTTAACTGAACGTCACACACGCAGACACATAGTGGGATATGAATGATTGTGCACAATATAAAATGTCAGCAGTCATTAGAGTTTTCTTGTCTAATTGGAGATCTTCTCCCAGAAATAGTATTAACCATATTCTGATCTCATTTGATGCATCAAGTGGCTCCTTTACAGTGCCTTGAGCCTCACAGGTCAAGATGCTGGTCCATCCTTCACAACTGTCTGTAATATTTTCTCTCACTTGATCATTAGATGTTAGTCTTCATGCTTCCATAATTTATGAACTGTTTAATCTGTTCTGTGTTTGTGCAAATTCTCATTAGGAATCTCTACAAGCTGTGCAAAAGATGGTCATGGTTGCTCCAGGAAGCCATGTGTCATCAAGTGTCCTAGGTAGTGACTGGCTTGATCTGTTAATTTAACAGGACGGAGAATGGGCAGTGATACAATATGGAGAGGTAGGTGCCAGTTGGGACATCTTTCTTTGCCTTCTTATATCTTATTCTGTGTGGGAGTGCTTAGTCACACATAACTATGAGCATTTCTTAGGCACATTTGAGTCATGAAGACCATATCGTGTGGTTTTTTTTTTTTCTAGCTATGGTTTTAAGTGTTCTGAGGAATTTTTCACCATTTGTGTAACCATTACTGCTGGGAGATGGAGTTTAAGACAGCTTCTATAGTCGCTATGTTTAAAACTAACACCGTGTTCAAACAAGCATGCAGACTATCAGGCAGTGTGAACAATGACTGTAGCTTCAACTCTGAACTCATGAAATAGCATAAATGTTCTCTGAAGAAGCTCAACAATGACAAAAACAGATGCAAATTAACAATTGAAAACAACAGGAAGATTTTTTTTTTAAGACTATCTTTTTTTCCCTCTTTATGCTCAGTTAACCCAAACTTTATTTTCTCTAGTCCCATGAAGAATGCTGACAACAGTTCAATGTGTATTCCAAAATGCAAACAACTGAAATGCTATCAATTTTGTTTGAATGTATGAAACAGTAAGGTGCCTTGTTCTTCAGTCATCTTTATGTATTAATGGTGTTCTTTTGCTTTCACTTCTGCTTTGATTAACAAGAAAAATCTTATTGATCTTATACGAGTATATCTTAGAAGAGTCTGCTGCTTTAAATTACACACACATAGTTGTAGTATTCCAGGTAAAGTGGATAGTGTGTGTCCATCCTCTTCTCTCACCTCACTACTTCACTTTTTCCGTTAATAAAGCAATGTAGTTGTAGTCCTCTTCTGCAGTACTTCAGATTCACTGGAAAGACATTTGTCTTTTATTATGGATATTGCATATTTTCATACTACCACAAACATTCTATTTTCTCCTGTTTATTTCCTTATCCTCAGCTAGTTCAGACTCATTCTTTTATCTCTGAAAGTTATCGTAGTTTTAAGAATCTTTCTAACACTTTGGTGTTATAATTTATGAAAATCCATTTCGAAAAAAACATGTTAGTCTGCATGTCTTAGTTGATAAGTATATGCCACTATCCTACCTAGAGAAGGTTTACCCAGAACCATGCATTATTCCATCTTCCATTAAATGTTCATTATGACTGTACCACCAATGAGATTTCTTCTTGTCCTTATTATGACTTTAAGTACTTTCTGAAAATGAGAGTATAATCCAGTTGTAATAGAGTTAATAAGGTTTATTTTGTGTATTGTAATAAGGTTTTTTTCCTAAGATAGATCTTTGTGTGTTGCACCAAAAGACAGTCTGATAGAAAACAAAATCTGGTAGAGAATAATTTATTCAAACTCTACAGTGATGTTTTTATTTTCACTAAACTATTATGAAGCATTTCTGATGTGCAGGACATCAGATACAGAACTTCAGCTTTTCTCCTAATAACTAACAAGTATTACTGTGTATTTTCAAACTTATTATTTTTAAAAAATATAAACCAGTTTTTAGATCTGTCAGAATGAACATGCTAATAATTGATGTTTCTCTTCCAAGTTTTCTTTTGTTAGCAGTCCTGCCATTTAATAGCTTTTTTCTCCAAAGTAATTGAGAATGGATTTAGATAATATAAGTAATTTGATGTGCTCATTAGGACACCACGAAGGAGCCTGTGAAGAGCAATGGCTGTCTGTGTATGTCAGTTCAGTAGTGGAATATTCTTCAGCAGGCAGCATGGCTTAACTAAGTTTTACATGTTCTCATAGAGAGGTATTTCATCAGGTATCTTTGGAAAAAGGGAAAAGAAGTAAATAAAGGAAAATCCCTTCTATAAGTTTCTATTTAAATGTAAAGTAAAATTAACAGGGTGAAAAATCTAGTAATAACTTTCTAAAGTCTTGTTAAGGTATTCTTAGAGTAATGGAGCTAAAATTTGGGTTTGCATTTGTGATTTCATTACATTGTCAGTTTAATTGACTCTGAAGTTTGTTGAGTCCGAAGATACCAGAGATATGCACACGATTCATTACAGACCTCTTTGGGATGCTATAGACCTAGATTCTCTGAGGCTTTCAGCTTTTTAAAGCTTCAGGCTATGCTCCAAGGAGTCTAAATGACTTTCAGAAATGAAACCTTTCTCTTTTTCTTCTCAATGTTGGTAGTGGTGTACACCAGAGACCTTTAGTAAATGTGTTCTACTGTAAATAACTACAAGATTAATTTGTCTAACCCTGTTTACAGTAAAGTGCATGTCTTTTCTGCACAATTCAATTTAATAATCTTAGTTCCTTCTTCTCTACCCTTCTTTTTCTGTTGCAGCTTACAAATGTGTGCCTACATAGCAGAAATGTATTTTCTTGTCTTTACATAAGTTTCTTGGGTTTTTTTGGGGGTTGGGTTTTTTTGGTTTGTTTGTTTTGTCCAGTTTTTTGTCCAGCTTTGCCTATTTTACTATTAAATGCTATCACTTAAGCTTTCTAAAGTACTTGTCTTCAATGTGTTTAGAATACAATGCCCTCACTCACCTTTTGTCATGAAACCATTCACTAATGGTGAAGGGAATCATAAGTAACTGTCAGGGTCCCTTCTGGTTTGTAGAAGGTTTGAGAAGTCTCATTTTCTGGTCATCTACAAATGTTATTTATGATGTTTAAGTCTAAATCTTCTTCTAAATCTTTAGAAATTCAGACTTGGGTTAATGATAAAGCTGTCAGAATTGCTTATTCATTACATAGAAATTTGAAGAAGAAACACTGCAAATATTGAGGAACTTAGTGCAAAGATAACATGCATCACCAACTTATTCAGGAGGACATTGATGAAAATGTTTCCTCTTTCCATTTGCTCTGAACATCGTTTGTACAGCAGTTGTTCACATTTCCCTTTATTTATGGAATAATCTCACCAATTCTTGAAGAAGTTGCTTTTGGACCTGGAAAAATGATTTTGCTGTCCCTGACAACTTTGTCACTTGCTCCTCCAGGTTTTGAGTGCTCAGTGTCACGGATGGGGTATTCTGCGACCTACACCTATTAGGTGGAGGGGAGAAATTAATTAATGCAAGAGGATATATATAAAAATATAAATATTTATCAACTTCCAATATTTTCAACTCTTGCCACCCCCAACGACTGAACTTTAATATTAAATTGTTCTTTACATGATTATGAAGACATTATGGGAATATATATCTACAGAAACTTATTAATAACTAACAAACATCAAAACTATTAACAGAGAGAGTTTCCCCCACACCTTAATGCTGCTTGGGGTCTTACACTATAATCTGCTTTCTGCTTTATGGCAGAGGCAACAAAAATTATGGAGGCATTCAAGTATTTACTCACAATTCTGATTAATCAATAATCACCCTCTAGAACTACGTCACAGCCTATTGCCAGGGTCCAATTCTTCAGGGTCTCTGCCTGTGGATTTTGAGGCTGGAATCCTCCGGTTTCAGGGGAAATGGCAGTCTCTGACCTTGTGCGGCTGGATCCTGATGTCTGTTCTCTCCAGGGGTACACAGGCAGGATCTCCAGGTGCAGAGGCAGGATTCCGTGCAGTCTGAGCATGGGTCTAATGTTGACTAAAGCCAGGCATACAGCTGCAAGGCAGTATGCAGGCAGGCAAGCAAGCAATGTGGCAGAGCCACAAGTAATGTGGGGACGGCTGCACGTGAGCCTGTGCACCCCTGTTTATTAAATGTGGGCTGAGAGTTAATTGTCTCATTGGCCACTTGAATGACCAATCAGGTTGGCAGTCAGCCAAACCTTACCATACTAAGCAAAAGGCACTTTCCTGGACTATCCCAAATATGGGGATCACATGGGCTTACACCAGGGAGACACGAGCTGGGCGTGTGGGGGCTTACACAATCAGGTGTCTTGGGCAACTGACTGTATGGCCTCGGTCTGTTGTGCCCCTTTGTGCTTGTTTACCCCTGGTGCAGGCAGAGAGACATGTCCAGGCAGAGCAGGCATAAACAAGCCTGATTTCGGGCTTACAGGCCCTCCACAACACTCACATAACTTGACAAGAGGTGAACATGTCCTCACAGAGCAAAAGATGCTGTAGGAGTGAAGGAACAAAAACTTTTGAGAAGAAAAATCATAGAATCAACCAGGTTGGAAGAGACCTCTAAGATCATCCAGTCCAACCTAGCACCCAGCCCTATCCAGTCAACTAGACCATGGCACTGAGTGCCTCATCCAGTCTTTTCTTGAACACCTCCAGGGATGGCGACTCCACCACCTCCTTGGGCAGCCCATTCCAATGGCAAATCACTCTTTTCATGGAGAACTTCCTCCTAACATCCAGACTAGACCTCCCCTGGCACAACTTGAGACTGTGTCCCCTTGTTCTATTGCTGGTTGCCTGGGAGACGAGCCCAATCCCCACCTGGTTACAGCTTCCCTTCAGATAGTTGTAGACAGCAATGAGGACTGCCCTCTTCTCTAGGCTAAACAACCCCAGCTCCCTCAGCCTCTCTTCATAGAGTTTGTATTCCAGGCCCTTCACCAGCTTTGTCACCCTTCTCTGGACATGTTCCAGTATCTCAACATCTCTCTTGAACTGAGTGGCCCAGTACTCAAGGTGTGGTCTGACCAGTGCTGAGTACAGGGGCAGAATAACCTCCCTTGTCCTACTGGCCACACTGTTCCTGATCCAGGCCAGGATGTCATTGGCTGTCCTGGCCATCTGGGCACACTGCTGGCTCATGTTCAAAGGAGAACAGCTGATGTAAAATTCTCTCAGGATTTATCTGCACAGTTTCTGTTTTCATGTCTATAAATCAGAGAAAAATGTTGTTAAGTGAGTATTATTTATGTGTGGTTTTTTTAAAATTTTGTTTATTGTTTGTTGGTTTGGTTTGGTTTTCCATTCCAAATGAGAAATAGTTTATAAAAGCAAGTTCACTGTCATTTCATGGCTCATCAAAAAGTAAAGCAACTATCTTCTCTGTAATCTGTTCTTCACTACATTCTGTTTTCAATCACAAAGTGCCACTCTAACATGTCTGTTAAGAGTTTTTACTCAATCAGGCAAAGTTTTTCCCTGTTTTTAGACTTATTAATACTTTAATAGTTAAAGCATTGCACTTCAAATTTTAATTTTACAAACTTTCACTGATAATTAATTCTTCATAAACTACATCATCAGAGTCCCTTTCAGAGAGAGAATAAAGCACGGTAATATTTGACTGAACAGACTCCTTGGAAAAGAAAAAACCCAAACAACCAAACCCATATTTCCATATTTTCTATGAAAATAGAACCAAAGATCACATTTAAGTATCTAATTAGGAATTTCTTGGTTATATTGTCATGGTACCTGCCCCCCTGTCGTGAAGGGGTTCGTTTGGGTTTTGGGGGAATGAAATATCAGGCCGAATATTTAAAAGGGTTTAAATAATTTAATATTATATACACAAGGAATTCACCCCTCCCCAAACTTATTTACAGCTACCCCACACAAGTTCTTTGTATCCGAGATTATGTTACGGAATGTCTATGTACAGCAAATTGGGAATTTAGCAAAAGTTTGAAAGGATTTAGGAAGAGAGTCTGTGGCATGAAAGTGCCACTGGTAAGCTATTGAGAGTTTATGCTGTCTTAGATCCAGTTTGCTCAGTTACTCACTGTCTGGAGTCAGTTCCGATGGTCCCAAATATCGTGGGTTTGAATAATTCAACTCAGGAGTTATTGGGGAGCGCTGTCTGGAGCTTCCACGGGCATAGTCAAGCTGGGAACGGCAGCTGGAGCGGCGGCTGGCCAGGAGCGCCTTGGTCAGTTTCCCCGGGCTGGTGCCGTGGGCTGGAGTTATGCAGCGGTGGTGGTTCCCAAAAGCGGCTGGAAGTGGCTAGGAGCAGCAGGTGGGTGGTAGAGGGTGGCAGGATAGGAGCAAGGAGCGAGATACGAGAGAGGTGAGATAGCAGGGACACTATATTGTCCCTTTTTATGAGTTTTCATCCCACGATTGATGGTCCTTGGGCCACAATTCTGTCCAATGGGGTCTTGGCAACAGGCCAAAACATACCAAATAAGGTGAAGTCCGAGGGTCCGGTACCCCCAAATATGGAGAGGGCTCAGGTGGATTCCCCACCCTAGGCATGTGAGCTTATGCAAGGTGTTTACTTCAACCTTCGAGGAGGCAACCCAGACTCGAAGGCACCAAGGCTATTGTGTCCCTTTGTCCCCCTTAACTTGTTTACCCCAAGTATAAGCAGGGTAACACCCTTTGGGGGGACAACATGTCCGGGCATGAATAGGTTTGTAAACATAGTCATTTGAGGCCTGTGCAACCCTCCACCACACCCCCCACAGTTAGGGAAATCACGCAGACTAGACTCAGCCTATCTGGAAATTGAATGAAGCTTTATATTTACAACTTAGCACAATACACAAGCAGATATTTACAATATATACAGTTATATACAGAAATATATAAGGTAAAAAGTTATACAGAAACACAACAGCCCTCCCAGAAATCTGAGTTCCCATGAGGGGCTCCCAACCACCCTTACATTTGCCTTACATTCAAGATGAGTTTTGAGAGTCAGCCAGCAGGGTTAGGAAGCAGAAGGATTAGTCACACAGACGGCAGGTTAGAGAGAGGAGTGCAGCCCCAAAGACAGAGGATGTACAGCAAATCTCCTATGTAAAGACTTCCTGTCCAGAGGAATAGGATGTTTTGTAATGCTTTGTTGTTCATCAGCCATGAAGAACTAATCAAGAACTGGAACTTCCACTTTTCCAAATTTTGATAATTCAGAAAATGATGCTTTATACATATGATATTAAAGTCATTGATAAAATACAACACACAGTAGAAGTGATAATGAATATGATTCACAGAGAAATGGCACTGTGTCCATGCAATATAAAGCTGCACTTGTCAAGGCTTCTCTGAAATCTCATAACAGACACCCAGACTCTGCTTGTGTCTTTTTCAACTTGAAAACTAAAAAAGTCCTCCTGCTGTATCTAATCTGAAACACAGAGGTCCAAAAGCTCAGATGTCTTACACCCTAGACTACCTTACCATTACAAAAATGCTACTCTGGTTTAATCTCTGAGTTGATCACATACGCACTTAATAAACAAAAACCTCAGGTTATTTTTTGAGTAACACAGCACCTTGAGTCCTATACTTGGGTTTGTGGTTTAGAGCACTTACAGTAAGTCCTTCAGGGATACTGTATGCTGCGCCTCAGATAGATTAAACCCATTCCAATCTCCTCATTTAACTTGGTCACAAACCTATTATGAGGAAAGCATGTTGCCCTGCAGCACTGAAATTATATTACAGTAAAAGTGAATGTGGATTTTCAGTGGAATTTTAGTAATTATGTGATTATTTTTTCCCCATGTAAATTAAATAAATTATCACATCTTCATTAGTGCACAAATAACTGAAAAACATTAGAAAGTAAAGGTGGGCTTCAGGTAGAGGAACATAATTAGTCTTGTTGAAAGTGAGTAAAACCTGTTGAAAATGTGGGTTACTCCTGGAAATTCATGGTACAAGACAATTTGAGTTCAAATAGGAAGCATACTACCTTTAATCTGCCTGAATGTTTCATATGAGCTGAAATGTCTAGTGAAGTTAAATAATGATCTTTTGGATGATTTTGTGTTATTTTTTTCATTGAAGATCCAGTCAAAACATGATGAAGGTACAGGGAAAGTTCTAAAAGACTTGGATCTGTGGGTGCAGGCTCTGCAGATCCCCCCTGCTAAGGAATCTGCCCCTGGAAACAGTGAGGGATGGGTACAGATCCCTGTCAGGGGTAGTAAGGGAAATCCACCCCGACCCTCTCCTCCTCTTCCTCTGCCCTTGCACAACAAGTATGAGGCCCTGCATGCAGAGGGTACAGGGGGTGAGAGCAATGAGGAGCATCCAACTGTGTCATTGCCTAGGGTGGAGCAGTCGCCACCAACTGTGGTGACTAGCTCCACAAAAAACAAGAAAAAGAGAAGGGTTGTAGTTGTTGGAGATTCTATCTTGAGGGGGACAGAGGGACCCATTTGTCGTCCCGACCCATCTCACAGGGAGGTCTGCTCCCTTCCTGGTGCCCGGGTTAGGGACATTACCAGGAGAATCCCTAACCTAATACACCCCTCCGATTATTACCCCTTGCTGGTAATACAGGCTGGCAGGGATGAAATTGAAAAGAGGGGGACCAGTGCAATTAAAAAGGAATTTAAGGCCCTGGGGAAATTGATAGATGGGGCGGGAGCGCAGGTGGTGTTCTGCTCAGTTCCCTCTGTGGCAAGGGAGTTCACAGAGAGGAATAGCAGAACCTATGATATCAACAAATGGCTGAAGGGATGGTGCCAGCGGTGGCATTTTGGGTTTTTTGACCATGGGGGAACTTTTACTGCACCGGACCTGTTTGATCGTCATGGGGTGCAATTGTCTAGGAGGGGCAGGAGAGTCCTGGCACTGGAGTTGGCAGGGGTCATTAGGCGGGCTTTAAACTAGGTCTGAAGGGGGTGGGTGAGGCAATTACTCTCCCTGAGAAGGAGAGAGTGGCAAGGAAACTAGGGACAATTGGGGAATCGAGAGTCCAGATGAAGTGCATCTACACCAATGCACGCAGCTTGGGTAACAAGCAGGAGGAATTGGAAGTCCTGGTCCACCAGGGTGACTATGATATAGTTGCCATTTCAGAAACTTGGTGGGATGACAGGCATGACTGGGCTGTTATACTGGGGGGATATAATCTCTTCAGGAGAGATAGGCAAGGGAGAAGAGGAGGAGGGGTGGCTCTGTATATTAGAGAGCCACTCCATGCCACTGAGCTTGAGGTGAGGGATGAAGGGGTTGAGAGCCTGTGGGTTAAAATCAGAGGGAGGACAAACAAATCTGACATCCTGGTTGGAGTCTGTTATAGACCACCCAACCAGGATGAGGAAACAGACGAGATATTTTACAAACAGCTGGAGGCTGTCTCAAGATCAGATCTTGTCCTTGTGGGAGACTTTAACCTGCCAGATATCTGCTGGGAACTTAATTCAGCAGAGAGGAGGCAGTCCAGGAGACTTCTAGAGTGCATGGAGGACAGCTTCATGTCCCAGCTGTTAAGTGAGCCTACTAGGGGTCAAGCTCAGCTTGACCTGCTGCTGTCCAACAGAGAAGGGCTGGTAGGAGATGTGGCAGTGGGAGGCTGCCTGGGGTGTAGTGATCATAAGTTAGTGGAGTTTTCAATATGCAGGGAGGTAGGGAGGCACTACAACAAAACCTACACCTTGGACTTTCAGAGGGCAAACTTCAATTTGCTTAGGAAACTTATTTCCGAAGTCCCCTGGGCAGCAGTCCTTGAGAACAAAGGGGTCCAGGATGGTTGGACCTACTTTAAACAGGAGCTCTTGAAGGCACAGGAACTGGCAGTTCCCATGTGCCGAAAGATGAGCTGGCGGGGAAGGCGACCAGCCTGGATTAGCAAACAGCTCCTGAAAGTATTGTGGGAAAAAAAGAGGGTGTATCACCTCTGGAAGGAGGGGAAGGCTTCTCCTGACGTGTTTAAGGAGACAGCCAGATTATGCAGGAGAAAAATTAGAGAGGCTAAGGCCCAGCTAGAACTTAGGCTGCCACTTCCGTGAAAGATAACAAAAAACACTTTTATAAATTTATCAATGCTAAAAGGAAGAGCAAGAAGAGCCTCCACTGCTTACTGGACCAGGAGGGGAATACTATAACTGATGATGTAGAAAAGGCTGAGGTCCTGAATGCCTTCTTCGCCTCAGTTTTCAACAGTAAGGAAGGAGGAGGAGAAGAATGGCCTCTTGAACAGGGGGATGGGGTCAGGGAGCGGTGTATTCCCCTGGAAATTCATGAAGAATTAGTTCAGGACCTGCTGAGCCACTTGGACACCCACAAGTCCATGGGACCAGATGGGATCCATCCCAGGGTGCTGAGAGAGCTGGCAGCTGAGCTGGCCAAGCCGCTCTCCATCATTTTCCAGCAGTCCTGGCTCACCGGAGAGGTCCCAGGAGACTGGAAAATGGCCAACGTGGTCCCCATCCACAAGAAGGGTCGGATGGAGGAACCTGGGAACTACAGACCCGTCAGCCTGACCTCAGTGCCAGGGAAACTGATGGAGCAGGTTATCTTGGGGGTGATAAGAGCGCACCTAAGGGATGGCAAAGGGCTCAGGTCCAGCCAGCATGGGTTTAGGAAGGGCAGATCCTGCCTTTCTAATCTGATCTCCTTCTATGATCAGGTGGATGTGGGGAGGCCTGTGGATGTGCTCTATCTGGACTTCAGCAAGGCCTTTCACACTGTCCCCCACAGCAAACTCCTGGCTAAGCTATCAGCCCATGGCTTGGATGGCAACACTTTGTGCTGGATTAGGAACTGGCTGGAGGGCCGGACCCAGAGAGTGGTGGTGAATGGTGCCACATCCAGCTGGCAGCCAGTCACTAGTGGTGTCCCTCAGGAATCTGTGCTGGGCCCCATCCTCTTTAACATCTTCATAGATGATCTGGATGAGGGCATGGAGTCAGTCATCAGCAAGTTTGCAGATGACACAAAGCTGGGGGCAGATGTGACTGAGTTGGAAGGCAGAAGGTCTCTGCAGTGGGACCTTGACCACCTGGACAGATGGGCAGAGGCCAATGGGATGGGGTTCAATAGCTCCACGTGCAGGGTGTTGCACTTTGGCTACAACAACCCCATGCAGAGATACAGGCTAGGGTCGGAGTGGCTGGAGAGCAGCCAGACAGAGAGGGATCTGGGGGTACTGATTGATACCCGCCTGAACATGAGCCAGCAGTGTGCCCAGGTGGCCAAGAGAGCCAGTGGCATCCTGGCCTGCATCAGGAATGGTGTGGTCAGCAGGAGCAGGGAGGTCATTCTGCCCCTGTACTCTGCACTGGTTAGACCACACCTTGAGTATTGTGTTCAGTTCTGGGCTCCCCAGTTTAGGAGGGACGTTGAGATGCTCGAGCGTGTCCAGAGAAGGGCGACGAGGCTGGTGAGAGGCCTTGAGCACAAGCCCTATGAGGAGAGGCTGAGGGAGCTGGGATTGTTTAGCCTGGAGAAGAGGAGGCTCAGGGGTGACCTTATTGCTGTCTACAACTACCTGAAGGGTGGTTGTGGCCAGGGGGAGGTTGCTCTCTTCTCTCAGGTGGCCAGCACCAGAACAAGAGGACACAGCCTCAGGCTGCGCCAGGGGAGATTTAGGCTCGAGGTGAGGAGAAAGTTCTTCACTGAGAGAGTCATTGGACACTGGAATGGGCTGCCCGGGGAGGTGGTGGAGTCGTCGTCCCTGGGGCAGTTCAAGGCAAGGTTGGACGTGGCACTTGGTGCCATGGTCTAGCCTTGGGCACTGTGATAAAGGGTTGGACTCGATGATCTGTGAGGTCTCTTCCCACCCTGATGAGACTGTGATACTATGATACTATGAAATTGAAAAGCGTTGTTGCTGCATAGGTATGTCTGTGCTCCTCCGGTAGAAGTGAATGGTGATCAAAATAATTGCGGCTAATAGAGTTAGAACAGGATGAAACTGTAGAGTGTAAAATATAAAGTCTCTGCAGCTGAGTTGAATGCAAAGTGATGATGTTCAGAAAACCAAGGATGTGAATACAACCAAGGAGGAAAAATATTTTGAGGCACAGTCCTCACATTTACGTCTACTTCAACATTTACTGAGAGTCACAGAACAGCAGGTGTGTAATAATTCTTGGTTTCAAGACAGAAAGTCTGAGGGAATGTCCTTCTGAGAGTCTGTGCAAAGGTGGCAAAGATTAACTTTGAAATATATTTGTAAACATGAGAACCAGTGCTTTCAAATATTGAAGCTGCTGAACTCTGGTATAGTATGTGTGCGGCCTATAGAAATTGTCTGAGATTTTTCAATTGAAAGGTGAGATACTCAAGGTTAATAAACCTGCCTCCAGGAACAGAAAATACTTTACTAATACATGATTGTATTCCTTTTCTGAAGGAAGGAAAAAAGAACATCTGACCAGGCTCTTGTAAGAGCTTTACATTACCACTTTACAAAACTTTCTGCAGTAATTCAAGAGGAAGTCTTAGTTTTCTTCAAAACTAAATCTTCTCTAACTAGATGTAAGTATTTGTGATGGTTTGGGGGTTACCCCGCCCGCCCACACTTTGTATTTGCCCCAGCTAACTCAGACGGACCCTGGGAATATAGATGAAGCAATTTATTTGCAGCTAGCAGAATTTACAAGCAGCTATTTACAATATATACAGTTATATACAATTATATACAGAAATATACAAAGGATAAACAATACAAAAGCACAACTCCCCTCCCAGAAACCTGAGTCCCCAGGAGGGGCTTACAAACCACCTCAACACCTCCCCCCGGCCCTCTCAACCTTACCCCAGTTCTCAGGAAGAACAGAGGTGCAGCCAAGAGGTTAGGGAGCAAGGTTAGTAGGAGCAAGGTTAATGAGATGTGACTAGGTCTGAAGGCAAAGGCAGAAGAAGAAAACAAAATGAAGAAAGTTTACTTCTTCCCAGAGTTCTCAGCATGACTGTGAGAGAAGTTGACATCAATTGTTTTCATTTCACTGCCCGTTATCTAGTTCTTTTACCAAAACATTCCAGCTTGCTTCAAACTAGCACAGTATTAAAAAAACAATAATTTGAAAATAAAACATAAAAAAGCTGCTTTTGGAACCAAAGATAATCAGCTATGGAAATTTTACTACACATTCCTTGAAATAGGCATTAAATTTCCATCAAAAAGTGGTTATCATACACACAATAATTGTAACATTTTTTTTTTTTACTTGAAAACAGTAAGGAGAGCAGCAGTAGGTCTCTGTGGTGTAGAATGTTCCTTTATTTCATGCAGTCCTGCTTGTTGCTGTTGCCTGATGCATACTTTAAGGACAGAGAAGTTTTTTCTTCATATTTGCTCAGAAGAACTGGGCTGTAGCCAGAAATTTTAAGCCAAAGAGTGTTTTAAAGGTATAAAATTATACCAAGAAGCTTGTTTCATTAGTGACAACTTCCTTGTGACAGTTCTGCTTATCTGCCTTTTTCTATTAATAGGTTTGTATATCCAGGCAGAACTCTCCAAGCACATAGCTGCTGTACTGCTTTGCCTCACAGTAAAAACTTTACAAGCATATACTTTTTTCTTATAATTCTTTAAACTGCTCTATATGTGACCAAAAAATAGTATGGTTTAAATTATGAAGAGGTCACAGATGTAGAAGATCTGTCTTTCAAGTTCTGTGGTTATAAATTGGAAGGTTAAATAGGAAAAAACAACTGGTGCAATATATAAAGATTTCTTATCCATTATTCAGTTTCATAAAGCCTGTCAAAGTAGAATAATCATATCCTGTCTTCTTGGAATTTGACTGGACTTGGTCTATGCATGGTGTCGTGGTAGGCCTAAATAAGCCAGAAAAGGTTTATACATGTCCTGGCTTGCCCAGACATGTTTTTCTGCTTTTCCTCCTTCTGTTGTGGGGAGAAGCAGCTGTGGGAAAGAGAACATAGAACCTGGAGCCACTGAATCTAAGGACTCTGGCCTGCCCAGACTCATGGCATCCTGTGGCAAACAAGGTATGGCTGCTTGCCTTGTGCTTGCCTTGTGCAAGTCCTATGTTTTTCCGAAGTTTGGGAAGCCATGGATTCACCTAATGTGGTCAAGCTCAGCTAACTGCCATTCTGAGTGGCTATTCTCTCTCCAAAGGCCCTTTAGTCTTGGGCTGTATTGATAAAAAGAGATTAGCAGGTAACACCATGTGCTCTGCCATTGTATCCATGTTTGCTTGCGCTTGCCTGCTGCCATTGTTCACTGCCTTACTGCATCCTGAACTGCCTGGAAAATACACTGCCTTCAGTTTACAATGAACAGGCTCTAAATGCCTCCACACGATCAGCCTGCATAGCCAGCGTGATGTTATGTTGAGACTGCACATCACAAGACATCCTACCTACACCTGAAAGTCTTCTGCCAAGATGGGAAGTCCTGGACATACACAGATCATCCAGAAAAGCCAGTTCCAGGTCACAGATAGTCTGCCTACTTTCTCCAGCACGCTGGGAAGAACCAGAAATCTCAACAGCTAACAAGACAGTAACAGAATACCCTGAAAACGTTTAGATACTGTTTGAAGCTGTAGCTAGCTGTGCATGTCAGGAAATAATATTTAATGAGTAAATACTTAAAGCCTCTTGTAATTCAATATTGCCTTCTGCCATGAGCAGAAAGAAGTCCTTGAATCCACCTAGTCGACAAGCAGTATATTGACCATAAGGGATGTATTGACCTCAAGAACCTTCTCTTTCAGTTCAATTAATGTTTATATTTTTTTACCAGTTATTTCTAGATCTAGTTAGTCCCTTTTATAATGTTTGCATGACTGTGCAAAATAACCCATTATTATTAAAATTAGTGGTTGGGGGATATGGGGGGACAAGACACCTAAATATCAAAATTAATAAACAATTTTAATTTTGAAAATAATATCTCACATCAATTACCCCTCCATTACACATGGTTACTGTATAAAATAGAAATTTCATCTGCGTAAAGCTCTTCTGGCCATCTTCACCCTGCAGAGGAGAAAAAAATCTGCAAGCAGCTGCCATTGAATAAGATATATTCTAGTTAATAAATTGAAATATGTTAATGAATAGAAGAATACAATATGGTGAATAAAATTTTACAATAAATAAGATATGATAAGTAAAACACAAGTTCAGGAGTTGGCTTGTTTTGATTTTGTTTGTTTGTTCTTTTAGGGTTTTTTAAGCCTTTTCTGACGTTTAACCTGAGGACCACTCCTTATTTTTTTTACTTTTGTTTGTGGTATGGAAAACCACAATCCCTCTGTCTCTTTCTGTTACTTAAATTTGATATATCACAGAAGGTTAGGGATCGGAAGGGACCTTAAAAGATCATTTAGTCCAATCCTTCCACCAGAGCAAGATAACCTATATCAGATCACACTGGAATGCATCCAGGTGCATCACTAATATCTCCACAGAGGGAGACTCCACAACCCTCCTTGGCATCCTGTTCCATATATCTGAGTTGATATTTTGAGATGAATGATAGCAACCTATGAGAACTGGTGGGACTATTTCAATATAACCAGAATTTTGATCAGATCAGATATGCCTTCCAACCTATGAATTCTCTGTACTTTCTCATCTTTCCTCATCATATGAAACCCCTGGGCACCTCTATGTTTTGATATTTAAGACTAAACAACTAATTACTGATTTTTGCCCTATCCACCATGATGGACTGATCGTTTTCCATGACAGAAAATGTAGAACAATATTCAAACTATATGTAAGAGGTGAAGTAAATGAACTATACAGGAAAAATCTCAAAACAGACATTATATTGAATTATGGAATATTTAATTAGAAACCATTACTATGCAATTAGCAGTATTTTTTAGTGAGTAATGCAGTCTGACACTACCTTATTGCCTGAACTTGGTCTATTGGTAAATGCATTGTTTTCTTCTCCCTCTCAGGGATTTACCAGCAAAGGAACTGGAGACTCAAAATTTGCATTTGTAGGGCAATTATTTTCTGCATTACTTGACTAGGAAATCACTGACATGAGGTGACTGTAATTTTTTTGTTATTATGTCAAAGAACAACAAATATAATTGATGATTTCTTTTTGTTTCCATTAATAGTTTGATAGTTGAATACAAACCACATTTTTCTTTCAAAGGTACAACTTCTTCCATCTGAGAGAGAAATTGCTGGTCAGAAGTCAGATCTTAACTTTTCCTTGAAGTGACAGCCTGATGAGTAGAAACTTTATTTGGTTTTTTGTGTTTTCATTTGTTTGGTTTTGTGTAAATGTTGTGATGTGAAGTCTGCATTTCTTTTTGCAAATGTAGTATTTGTTGGAATACGTGTCATTCATCCAAATAGGGGAGTATTTTCTATTACTGCATTAATTATAATTGGTTCAGAGATGGAAGAATAGTTTGGATGAAGGAAAACATAACCATAACTGTGGAGGATAAAATCAGGGCCTTCCTAGTCCTTGCAGCCAGCCAGGTGATGTGGCAGTCTAGAACTGGCAATAAGGAATTGGTATGGTGTGTGTCCAGCTCCTAGCAGAGGTGGCAGACACGATGACTGTATCAAAGATGCTGCTAGATCTCCTCTTTACTCTTGTTTTAAATTGATAGCTTCTGCCAACCTGTTAGGCTAACACATTCATACAACAAATTTACAGCACTGACATCTCATAAAAGAGATATTGAAATACTTCTTTCCAAATGAACTAAAGTGATCCAGGACATGCTAAGAGACAGTAAATTTTACAATCTTTGTGAGAAGACTTAGAAAGAAATCTAATGTTATCTTGTATTTCCTCAGTCCTGCCTTGCACATTTCTCTAAGAAAATTTCTTTGCTTTGTAGAAATCTTACAAAAGGATCAAGGTGCAGTGCGAGTCCATGGCAGAGATGCATGTCTCCTGTCTGAATGTGAGATGGGTCTATAGGACGGAAGTATTTATTGTCCAGAATAAATTGAATAATCTGTTTCTTTAAACATTTTGTATGTTTTATTTTCTCAATTTACATTTCCAGATAGCTATGGATACTTTTATTGGAGAAGAGCACTGTATGTAAAATTCTTCACCTAAAGTGATCTGTAGAAAGAGGAAGAAGCAGGGAGTAATTCTTGCCTCAGATGTGCATCATTCTTTCATTCAGACAACTCTTCAGTTACTATTATCCTCTCTGCCTTTTTTTAATAATTTTGACCATGAACATTCTGAAACGCATCAATGGAAAGAGAAGTTGTCAAACATGCTTACGTGCTTTCAGGAAGCTCATCTTTTATTTTTTCAACTTCATTTTTTTCCTAAACAGGAATATTATCTATAGATTTGCAGATACATAGAATACCGTGTTGGAAGGGATGTCAAGGTTAATCTAGTCCAGCTTTTCAGGGTAAGACCCTGAAAAGAAGAGGGTTTAAATGAGACCTCCCAGCACCTTGTCAAGCTGGGCATTGAAACTGTCTAATGCAGGAAAATCTACAACCTCCTTTGGGAGTTACTGTTGCCACTGCTGTGATTTTACTTTCAATTGCTGTAACATGTACCTGGGCACCCTGTCTAAAAACATTCAATATCTGTAATTTTTTCGTGTATATAATTTTATCCTAAAGATTAGTACTGCATGGAAATTTGCTGTTACTTAACTGATTATTACTTCAACACTGTACGTAAATTTTGGATGCTAAACCCCTGCAGTAAATACTTTCAAGTATGTTGCAGTTGCAGCAATTTAAATGAGGCAACTAAAGGTGACTGTGCTAGTTTGAAGCAAGCTAGAATGTTTTGGTAACAGAACTAGATAACGGGCAGTGAAATGAAAAACAATTGATGTCAACTTCTCTCACAGTCTCGCTGAGAGCTCTGGGAAGAAGAAAAAAAACATTCTCCATTTTGTCTCTCACTCTTGCTTTTGCCTTAGACCTGGTCACATCTCATTAACCCTGCTCCTACTAACCCTGCTCCCTAACCTCTTGGCTGCACCTCTTTTCTTCCTGAGAACTGGGGTAAGGTTGAGAGGGCCGGGGGGAGGTGTTGGGGTGGTTTGAGAGCCCCTCCTGGGGACTCAGGTTTCTGGGAGGGGAGTTGTGCTTTTGTATTGTTTATCCTTTGTATATTTCTGTATATAATTGTATATAACTGTATATATTGTAAATAGCTGCTTGTAAATTCTGCTAGCTGTAAATAAATTGCTTCATCTATATTCCCAGGGTCCGTCTGAGTTAGCTGGGGCAAAGACAAAAGTGTGGAGGGGGCGGGGTAACCCCCAAACCATCACATTTTTAATTGGCGCCCAACGTGGGGCTAGATATTTCAGTAAGTGGAAAATTAGCTCTGGGAATTAAGATGAAGCTAATCAAGCAGCTATTGTATTTGGTTGGTGCATTGCTCTGGTCTGGTTTTGTTTTCTTGGCATTTAGTTGGTTAAAAGGTCAAATTGTTGCTTATTTCATTGATCTGGCTTATAATAAGGCTAAAGCTAAGGTTTCAGATATGTTCTGGAGCTGGGGTGATTTTATTCTTGGTTATGCTGGTTTTAATATCTCTGAGAATATTACCAAGGATATTACAGGAGCTCTGGTCAATAATGTGACAATCAATGGAAATTCTGCTTTAAATATGGCTCTAATGAGAGTTATTCAGCCTAAGACAGGAATTCCAACTGTTTGTTTAGGTACATGCTCGTGTAAAACTGTTTTTCTTCTCACAATTTTTAATATTTGCCTCATGATTTTAATATTCATATTAATTTTGGCATTATTGGTAAAAAATTCAAAACCAGCTTCTGTAAGAGCTAGGAAAAATTCTGTGTCTCAGAAGCAGTCTCTTTCACAGCAAAACAAGGGAACACAGTTATCGGCTTCCCCCTTGCCAGCCTCTCCACCCTCCTCTATAGGTTCTGGGAACACAGCCAGTGTTCCTGCCACTAACGTAAACAATGATAAGGATAACCAAAACAACGCCACAGAGTCTAGACAGGAATCGAACTTGGGACCTTTTGCACGGCAGGCAAGCACTCTACCCCAGAGCTACCATGACATTGCTAATGCTTTCTTCTCTATTCCCATAGCAAAGGAGTGTAGGCCTCAGTTTGCATTCACCTGGAGAGGAATCCAGTACCAGTTCAATCGTTTGCCTCAGGGGTGGAAACACAGCTCAACCATCTGTCACTCAGTCATTCACAATGCACTGGAGAAAGGTAAAGCTCCAGAGCACATCCAGTACATCGACGACATCATTGTGTGGGGCCAAACTGCTGAGGAAGTCTTCGAGAAAGGTAACAAAATCATTGACATTCTGTTGCAAGCAGGTTTTGCCATTAAGAGAGACAAGGTCAAAGGACCTGCCAAAGAAATTCAGTTTCTGGGAGTGCGGTGGCAGGATGGTCGCCGTTACATTCCTCAGGATGTGATTAACAAAGTCTCTGCCATGGCAGTTCCCACCAGTAAGAAGGACACACTTTCTTTCCTTGGCGTGGTGGGATTTTGGAGACTACACATTCCTGGTTTCAGTCAGATTGTCAAACCTCTGCATGATGTGACTCGTAAGAGAAACAATTTCGAGTGGGGACCTGAACAACAAGCAGCCTTTGATCAGATCAAACGAGAAATAGTCCATGCAGTGGGCTTAGGACCTGTGAGATCTGGTCCGGACATTAAAAACATTCTGTACACGGCTGCCAGTGACAATGGTCCAACTTGGAGTCTTTGGCAGAGAGCTCCAAATGAGACACGTGGTCGTCCACTTGGTTTCTGGGGACGTTGTTACAGAGGTTCAGAGACAAATTACACTGCAACTGAGAAAGAGATTCTAGCAGCCTATGAGGGAGTGAAAGCAGCTTCTGAAGTGATTGGAACTGAGTCACAATTACTTTTAGCTCCTAGACTGCCAGTTCTTAACTGGATGTTCAAGGGCAAAGGTTCATCACCACATCATGCCACAGATGCAACCTGGTCTAAATGGATGGCTTTGATAACCCAACGAGCACGAATGGGTAATCTTGACCGACCTGGTCTGGTGGAGGTGATCACCAACTGGCCGGAAGGCACAGACTGTTCCAAACCTCCAGAGGAGAAAATAACTCGTGCTGAGGAAGCTCCTCCCTATGGTGATCTCTCTGATCAGGAAAAGAACTATGCTTTGTTCATAGACGGTTCCTGTCGTCTTGTTGGGAACAAGCGAATATGGAAGTCAGCGGTTTGGAGTCCAACCAGGAGAGTTACCGAAATGAAAGATGGAGAAGGAGAATCCAGTCAGTTCGCTGAGGTAAAAGCTGTTCAACTTGCTCTTGGTGTGGCTGAACGTGAGAATTGGCCTATCCTTTACCTCTACACCAACTCGTGGATGGTAGCCAATGCTCTGTGGGGTTGGCTAAAGGACTGGAAGAAGCATGGTTGGCAGAGGAAAGGAAAGCCTATTTGGTGTGCTGATCTATGGCAGGACATTGATGCACGGCTGGAGAGAACTCCAGTGAAGGTGCGGCACGTAGATGCACACATGCCTAAGAGCAGAGCAACTGAGGAACAGCAACATAACCAGAAGGCAGATCAAGCTGCTAAGATTGCTCAAGTTGACACTAACTCTGAACTTGACATTGACCTTGATTGGAAACACCGAGGTGAGCTGTTCTTAGCTCGGTGGGCCCATGACTCATCTGGACATCAAGGCAGAGATGGAACATACCGATGGGCTCGCGATAGGTCAATTGACTTGTCCATGGACGCTATCACCCAAGTCATCTATGACTGTGACATTTGTGCTGCTATTAAGCAGGCTAAGCGAATCAAGCCCTTATGGTATGGTGAGAGATGGTCAAAGTACAAGTATGGTGAAGCCTGGCAGATTGACTACATCACTTTACCTCGATCTCGTTCTGGCAAGCAGTATGTGCTAACGATGGTAGAAGCCAGCACTGGATGGTTGGAAACCTATCCAGTTCCACATGCTACTGCACGTAACACCATTGTTGGTTTGGAGAGACAGATCTTGTGGAGACATGGAACTCCAGAGAGAATTGAGTCAGACAATGGTACTCATTTCAAGAACAATCTTGTGAAAAACTGGGCCAAAGAGCATGGTATTGAATGGATCTATCACATACCCTACTATGCACCAGCTTCAGGGAAGATTGAACGCTACAATGGTTTGCTGAAAACCACCCTAAAAGCCATGGGGGGTGGAACTCTGAAAAACTGGGACAAACATTTAGCACAAGCTACCTGGTTGGTAAATAGTAGAGGTTCAGTAAACAGAGCAGGACCTGCACAATCAGATTTGGTCCAAACAGTAGACGGTGATAAAGTTCCTGTTGTACGTGAGAAGAATCTGTTAGGGAAAACTGTTTGGGTATTTTCTCCTTCGGGCGAAGGGAAACCTGTCCGAGGGGTGGTATCTGCTGAAGGTCCTGGTCATACATACTGGGTAATGCAGGAGAATGGTGAAATCCAGTGTATTCCACAGAGAAATTTAACCTTAGCTGAGAGAGTTTAAATACAAGCTGTTAGGAGTTTTCTGTTCTAGGTAACATCGGCGCCCAACACTGAGAGAATCTACAATAGAATCTACAGCACGTGAGCACGAACCAAATATCACCTGGGAGTCCCTGTTCTGAGCTTTTGAAACACCTACATCTGATTGAAGTGTGAACTGAACTTGTATATACTGTTTTAGTGTAAATATTGGTTTAGATTAGATTGGATAATTCTCAGCGATACTCTGAGCGAAGCAGACAGGGGTGGATTGTGCTAGTTTGAAGCAAGCTAGAATGTTTTGGTAACAGAACTAGATAACGGGCAGTGAAATGAAAAACAATTGATGTCAACTTCTCTCACAGTCTCGCTGAGAGCTCTGGGAAGAAGAAAAAAAACATTCTCCATTTTGTCTCTCACTCTTGCTTTTGCCTTAGACCTGGTCACATCTCATTAACCCTGCTCCTACTAACCCTGCTCCCTAACCTCTTGGCTGCACCTCTTTTCTTCCTGAGAACTGGGGTAAGGTTGAGAGGGCCGGGGGGAGGTGTTGGGGTGGTTTGAGAGCCCCTCCTGGGGACTCAGGTTTCTGGGAGGGGAGTTGTGCTTTTGTATTGTTTATCCTTTGTATATTTCTGTATATAATTGTATATAACTGTATATATTGTAAATAGCTGCTTGTAAATTCTGCTAGCTGTAAATAAATTGCTTCATCTATATTCCCAGGGTCCGTCTGAGTTAGCTGGGGCAAAGACAAAAGTGTGGGGGGGGCGGGGTAACCCCCAAACCATCACAGTGACAAAGTACATGCATCATGCAAGATAATATCTGAATGCAGAAACTTAGGTTGCCTTTGAATGAGGCCAAGTCAAATGTAATATTCATGGTGTTTTTTCTCCTGTAGAGTATTGCCCTGGCAGGCCACGAATTTAGCTTAAACCGTTGCAGCCACTGCCCCTCCTCCTGCAGATGCAAAGTCTAGGAGTCGAGTTGAGAAGCAGATGAAACAAACAATAAGGGTTTGCTCCAGTAAGCCTGCCCTAAGGGGTAGCAATCCAGCACCAGGGTCTCCAGTATCTTGTGGAGCCCCAGGCACATGCCTTACTTCTAAGGTCATGGAATAAGTCGTCTTGAGTGCCATCACAAAGCATCTACAGGATGGCCAAGGGAGCAGGCTGTTGTGGAGGCAGGGAATTAACATGGTCAAGTCAGGAAATACAAAAAATAATTTTTTATGTCCCTAGATATTATAGATAAATTTTGATATTTAAGAAGTCAGGAAATGGAAAAGTCTAAGCTATAAACACAGCTTTACTGCACTATCAATTAGACTGATCAGAAGATTAAGGGAAAAGCTATGCATGAAGGCGAGATAGGCATTCAGCTGTGGTCTCTTACTGAATTCTTCTGCAGGAGCAGTCTTCTGACATTGCAGGCAACATCCAATAATAGACATCCATGCCACAGAAGTCCGAGACAAGTCACAGAGCTGCCAAACTCAGAAATATCTCAAGCATTTCTTCCTGAGTAGGATGGTCACAGGATGATGTTGCCCTCACAGTGGCATGGGAGAGCCAAACTGCTAGGGTCCCCCAGTCTGAAAGGGAGCCAGGAAGTTGCCCACTGATAAGGTCTGAGAGGGGGTGCTGAGATGCCACTGGTTCACTCTCTTAAAGGACCTGAGGCTTGCCAAGCCTGCAGGTTTGCACAAAGGGTGCAAAAAGTGGGGAGAACCATCCACATACAAGGACAGGATAAAAATCAGGAGCTGTACAAAAGTGGGGTTGGTTCAGTCATGGCAGGAACTTGTCCTTTGCAGTGGCAGGGGACTCTCAAGATGGGAAATCTGAAGGTGGGAACCCTTACTCTATTTCCCCCTTTTTCTACACAAAATGTCCATTTATCATTAATAATGGGCATGAAAACATAGCCAAACACCTGATTTTAGCACAGGCATGCAGTCATGGGTCACCCCACATGCAGAAAAGGACCCTTTGCTGCCCCACTTTAAGTCTGCAGGGTGGGGAGGAGTGGGGTGGGGGTGAAGGAGTCTACAACTACCTGAAGGAAAGTTCTAGCCAGGTGGGGGTTGGTCTCTTCTCCCAGGCAACCAGCAACAGAACAAGGGGACACAGTCTCAAGTTGTGCTGGGGGAGGTCTAGGCTGGATGTTAGGAGGAAGTTCTTCCCAGAGAGAGTGATTTGCCATTGGAACAGTCTGCCCAGAGAGGTGACAGAGTCACCATCCCTGGAGGTGTTCATGAGAAGCACCTACAGGAGGGCCAAGGGATCAGGCCCAGGGTTTAGGAAGGGCAGGTCCTGTCTCACTAACCTGATCTCCTTTTATGATCAGGTTACCTGCCTGGTGAATGTGGGGCAGGCTGTGGATGTAGTCTACCTAGACTTCAGCAAAGGCTTTGACACTGTCTGCCACAAGAAGCTCCTAGCCAAGCTGGCAGCTCATGGTTTGGACAGATTCACTCTGTGCTGGATCAAGAACTGGCTGGATGGCAGAGCCCAGAGAGTGGTGGTGAATGGTGCCACATCCAGTTGGCAGCCAGTCACTAGTGGTGTTCCCCAAGGATCAGTGCTGGGCCCAGTCCTGTTCAATATCTTTACTGATGACCTGGACGAGGGCATTGAGTCTAGCATCAGTAAGTTTGCAGATGCCACCAAGCTAGGAGCAGTTGTTGATCTGTTGGAAGGTAGGAGAGCGCTGCAGAGGGACCTGGACAGGCTGGATGGGTGGGCAGAGGCCAATGGGATGAAATTTAACAAGACCAGGTGCAGGGTTCTGCACTTTGGCCACAACAACCCCAAGCAGCGCTATAGGCTGGGGACAGAGTGGCTGGAGAGCAGCCAAGAGGAAAGGGACATGGGGGTGCTGGTAGATAGTAGGCTGCAGATGAGGCAGCAGTGTGCCCAGGTAGCCAAGAGAGTCAATGGCAACCTGACCTGCATCAGGAACAGTATGGCCAGTAAGACAAGGGAGGTTATTCTTCCCCTGTACTCAGCACTGGTCACGCCACACCTTGAGTGCTGTGTCCAGTTCTGTGCCCCTCAATTCAAGAGAGATGTTGAGGTGCTGGAACGTGTCCAGAGAAGAGCAACAAAGCTGGTGAGGGGCCTGGAGCATAAACCCTATGAGGAGAGGCTGAGGGAGATGGAGTTGTTTAACCTGGAGAAGAGGAGGCTCAGGGGTGACCTCATTGCTGCCTACAATTACCTGAAGGGACATTGTAGCCAGGTGGGGGTTGGTCTCTTCTCCCAAGCAACCAGCAATAGAACAAGGGGACACAGTCTCAAGTTGTGCTGGGGGAAGTATAGGCTGGATGTTAGGAGGATGTTCAATCATAGAATCAATCAATCAATCATAGAATCAACCAGGTTGGAAGAGACCTCTAAGATCATCGAGTCCAACCTATCACCCAGCCCTAGCCAGTCAACTAGACCATGGCACTGAGTGCCTAATCCAGTCTTTTCTTGAACACCTCCAGGGACGGTGCCTCCACCACCTCCCTGGGCAGCCCATTCCAATGCCAATCACTCTCTCTGTGAAGAACTTCTTCCTAACATCCAGCCTATACCTACCCCGGCATAACTTGAGACTGTGTCCCCTTGTTCTATTGCTGGTTGCCTGGGAGAAGAGGCCAACCCCCACCTGGCCACAATGCCCCTTCAGGTAGTTGTAGACAGTAATAAGATCACCCCTGAGCCTCCTCTTCTCCAGGCTAAACAGGCCCAGCTCCCTCAACCTCTCCTCATAGGATTTGTGCTCCAGGCCCCTCACCAGCCTTTTTGCCCTTCTCTGGACATGTTCCAGCACCTCAACATCTCTCTTGAATTGAGGGACCCAGAACTGGACACAGTACTCAAGGTGTGGCCTGAGCAGTGCTGAGTACAGGGGGAGAATAACCTCCCTTGTCCTACTGGCCACACTGTTCCTGATGCAGGCCAGGATGCCATTGGCTCTCTTGGCTACCTGGGCACACTGCTGGCTCATCTTCAGCTTACTATCTATCAGTACCCTCAGGTCCCTTTCCTCCTGGCTGCTCTCCAGCCACTCTGTCCCCAGCCTATAGCGCTGCTTGGGGTTGTTGTGGCCAAAGTGCAGAACCCTGCACTTGGCCTTGATCAATCTCATCCCATTGGCCTCTGCCCACCCATCCAGCCTGTCCAGGTCCCTCTGCAGGGCTCTCCTACCTTCCAACAGATCAACACCTGCTCCTAGCTTGGTGGCATCTGCAAACTTACTGATGCTGGACTCAATGCCCTCGTCCAGGTCATCAATAAAGATATTGAACAGGACTGGGCCCAGCACTGATCCTTGGGGAATACCACTTGTGACTGGCTGCCAACTGGATGTGGCACCATTCACCACCACTCTCTGAGCTCTGCCATCCAGCCAGTTCTTGATCCAGCACAGAGTGAATCTGTCCAAACCATGAGCTGCCAGCTTGGCTAGGAGCTTCTTGTGGCAGACAGTGTCAAAGCCTTTGCTGAAGTCTAGGTAGACTACATCCACAGCCTTCCCCACATTCACCAAGCAGGTAACCTGATCATAAAAGGAGATCAGGTTGGTGAGGCAGGACCTGCCCTTCCTAAACCCATGCTCGCTGGGCCTGATCCCTTGGCTATCCTGTAGGTACTTTGTGATGGCACCCAAGATGACCTTTTCCATGACCTTGCCTGGCACTGAGGTCAGGCTCACAGGTCTGTAGTTTTCTGGCTCCTCCTTACGACCCTTCTTGTGAATGGGTATCACACTGGACAGCTTCCAGTCTTCAGAGACCTCTCCAGTGATCCAGGACTGCTGATAAATGATGGAGAGTGGCTTGGCCTGCTCAGCTGCCAGCTCTCTCACCACCCTAAGGTGGATCCCATCCAGTCCCATGGACTTGTGAGGACCCAAATGACGCAGCAGGTCCCTTACTGCTTCCTCATGGATTAGAGGGGGACTATACTGATCCCTGACTCCATCCACCACTTCAGGAGTCCAGCTGTCCTGGAGACAACCTGTCCCACTAGTGAAGATTGAGGCAAAGAAGGTGTTAAGCACCTCTGCCTTTTCCTCATCCTTTGTCACTATGTTCCCATCTCTACCTAGTAAGGACTGGAGGTTGTCCTTGGCCCTTCTCTTGCCATTCATATATTTAAAGAAACACCTTTTATTTTCCTTGGCAGCCGTGGCCAGCCTGAGCTCCAAGTGGGCTTTTGCCTCTCTAATTTTTCCTCTACAAGACCTAGCAACCTCCTTGAACTTCTCCTGGGACACCTCCCCTCTTTTCCAAAGGTGATACCCTCTCTTTTTAATCTTTAATTCCTTCAGCAGCTCCCTGCCCATCCAGCCTGGCTGCCTCCCTCATCAGCTCATCTTCCGGCTCAGTGGCACTGCCTGCTCCTGTGCCTTCAGGAATTCTTTCTTGAAGCAGGTCCAACCTTCCTGGACCCCTTTGTTTCTAAGGGCTATTTCCCAAGGAACTTTCTGAATTAGTTCCTTAAATAGGCTGAAGTCTGCCCTTCGGAAGTCCAGTGTGGAGGTTCTGTTGATGCCGCTCCTGGTTTCGCCATGTATTGAAAACTCTATAATTTCATGGTCACTGGACCCCAGGCAGCCTCCAACCACCACATCCCCTACCAGCCCCTCTCTATTTGTGAGCAGCAGGTCAAGCAGGGCTGCCCCCCTGGTAGGCTCACGTAACAGCTGGGATAGGAAGTTGTCTTCCACACATTGCAGAAACCTTCTAGACTGCTTCTTCTCTGCAGTGTTTAAGTCCCAGCAGATGTCTGGTAGGTTAAAGTCGCCCACCAGAACAAGGGCAGGTGATCTTGAGGCAGCCTCCAGTTGCTTAAAGAGTAATAAATCAACCTCTTCTTCCTGGTTGGGTGGTCTGTAACAGACTCCAACCAGGATATCAGCCTTGTTGGCCTTCGCCTTAAGTCTCACCCATAATGACTCAACTTGATCATCTTTGATTTCTACCTCCATGACATCCAGAGCATCCCTAATATACAGAGCCACTCCCCCGCCCTTTCTCCCTTGCCTGTCTCTCCTGAAGAGTCTGTAGCCATTGATTACAGCACACCAATCATGTGAGCCATCCCACCACGTTTCAGTGATGGCGACAATATCATAGCTTTCCTCCAGCACCAGAGCTTCCAGCTCCTCTTGTTTGTTACCCATACTGCGTGCATTAGTGTACATGCACTTCAGCTGGGCTGCTGCTTTTACTCCTAGCTCTAGCCTACCATCCTCAATTCCCTTTGATTTATCTCTGGTGCTGTCATGTTTAACCCCCTCCCCCTTCCATTCTAGTTTAAAGCCCTCTCAACAAGCCCAGCCAGCTTATGTGCCACGGTCCTTCTCCCCTTCTGTGATAGTTGTGTCCCATCTGCTGATTGCAGACCTGTGGCAAGATGAAGTTCCCCAAGATCAAAGAATCCAAAGTTATGTTGGATGCACCAACCTCTGAGCCACTTGTTCATCAAACATGCTTTCCTATTCTTCTCTGTATTCCAGCCTGTGACTAAGGGTATAGATGAAAAGATTACCTGTGCCCCTGCTCCCTCAACTGCTTTCCTCAGTGTCTCAAAGTCCCTTTTGATAGCTTTTAGCCCTCTGTTATTAATCTCATCATTCCCTGCCTGTATAACTAATAAGGGATAGTAATCAGAGGGCTGCACTACAGTAGGCAGCCTCCTGGTAACATCCCTGACCCGGGCTCCAGGGAGGCAGCAGAGCTCCCTGTGGGAGGGGTCTGGCCGGCATATGGGGCCCTCTGTTCCCTGCAGAAGGGAGTCACCAATAACAATCACCCTCCTCTTTTTCTTCTGGGTACTTGTTCTGATCCGAAGGGGCAACTGATTTGTCTCAGTTGCCCTCCCAGCCGGTGATGCTTCTGCCTGCTCCAGGATCACCTCATCCTCAACCTCTAGTGCCCTATATCTGTTATGTAAGGGCAGCTGGGGATGTGAAGATGGCTGGAAGGGTTTTCCCTTGCCCCTTCTGGCAGGCACCTGCATCCATTCTTCTTGGTTGCTCTGTTCGTCTCCCTCTGGCAAGGGGGACTGCAGAGCATGTTGCTCTTTTGTACCTTCCCTTTCAGCCTTCAGTCGTTCCACCTCTCCCTTGAGTTCAGCCACCAGGTTAAGCAGACAATCAATCTGCTCACACCTAATGCAGCCATTGCCTGTGTCGAGTGCCAGGCTCCAGCACTCCTCACATCCAGACGTCTGGACGCCTGCACTCCTACAGGTGGGCTCTGTTTGGGTGCCCACAGTTTTACAAGTATTATACAGCTTGGACCTAGTTCGAACCATGTCTGCTATCCTGAAGGTCCGCTGTGAGTTGTTAGGTGTGGTGGGATTTTTTTTTTCCTTTCCCAGCGGCGCGCGCTGCGCTCAGCAGAGACAGCAGTGAGCTCCTCGTTTAAATGTGCCGCTCGCCAGGCACCGCCCTCTGACTCACCTTCCTGCGAGCACTTAGCGCCTGCTTGCCGCTCCCTGCCTCCCTCTGGGCTCCTCAGATCGAGAGAGCCTCAAGAAAAGAGGAGAAAAAAGGCTGCGAGAAAGCGCGTTTCAGCTGAGCTAGCCTGGGTCCTGCTCTCCTGCCGAACCAGGCTGTGTTCTTCCCAGAGAGAGTGATTGGCATTGGAATGGGCTGCCCAGGGAGGTGGTGGAGTCTCTGTCCCTGGAGGTGTTGAAGAAAAGACTGGATGAGGCACTTAGTGCCATGGTCTAGTTGACTGGATAGGGCTGGGTGATAGGTTGGAGTGGATGATCATGGAGGTAGGTCTCTTCCAGCCTGGTTGATTCACATTTCCCTTCTCAGGATTTTCCCAAGAATCTGTGGTTTTATCTAAGTACTGATGAGAACGGAAATAGGTGATTCTTCATATGCATATCCTAAAGAAGATAAACTATTAGCAGTTGATTACTTTTTTTGAGATAAATGACTGAAGTTATTGAATTGTTAAGCCTTTCCTATGTCATGATTATGAGCTGCTTACTGTGTATAATCACAGAATCACAGAGTATCTTTGGTTGGAAAAGACCTTGAAGTTGATCTATTCTAGCCTTTGACAATCAAGGTCACCTATAAACCACATCCCTAAACACCAGGTTCTGATCCGTAGACTGAACAATTCCAGCTTCCTCAGCTACTTCTCTTAGGACATATGCTCTGGACTTCTGACTTGTATTGAATCATCATAGAGTCATTGCATAAATCAGATTAAAAGGGTCCTTGGGGCAAAATTGTCTGTCAGCCATTTTCTTAAAGAAGTCAGGTGATGCTGCTAATCAGACAAGATTGCTCATGACTTTATCTAATAAGCCTTTGAAAAACTCTCAAGGTGAGTAATCTGCTCTACTGCCTGCTGGTCCTCACTGCAGAAAGATTTCTTCTTACATCCAGCCTAAATGTCTCCAGTTTCAGCTGATGATGCTATATTTTGCCTTTCAGCCAGGCAAGAGGCAGGTGCATCCCTTCCCTGTTCCCTTGGTTCTTGCGTCTTAGGTGGTAGTGTGCTGCTAGTTTCCCCAAAGCCATTTCTGCTGCAGACTGAACCTGTCTCATCTCTACGTCTCCTTCTTGCAAGAAAAGTGTTCCAGGCCTGTCAGTCCAGTGGCTTCCTCTGGTTACTTGATGTCTCATCTCTTCAGAACCCGAGATGGGATGTAGTCCCTATAAGAGGCTTCATGGTGTGAGTATAGGACATGACTCTTATCTACCCCGACTCTGCACTAGCTGGTTCCCCTCCTTGTTGTCATCTGCAATATCCACAAATCTCTTCCCCCATTACAAGTTACTAACACAGGTATTTGACAGGACAGGCCTCAGTATACAGCCAAGTTACACTTGCTACTGCTCCCCAGGAAAACAGAATTACAGAATCACAGAACCATAGAACTTTTGAGGTTGAAAGAGACCTTCAAGATCATCAAGTCCATCTGCATGCCTAGAGCTTAGAATTTTACCATTACTGTTAAACTACTACCAATAAACCACATTCCTAAGCACAACACACTAACGGCCACTCCATAAGCATCTTGCATTCAAGCAGTTTTTTACCTGTTTGGTTGTTGACTCATCCAAACTTTAACATCCTATTTAACATTGTATTATTTGGAAGTGTTGACAGCACTGCTGAAATAAGGGTAATTAATATCCACTGGTCTCCTTCCACCACGTTGTCCAAGTATTATTAACCTTTAGCAAATTCATGCTAATTGTTCTCAGTCTACCTCTGCTCCTCCATGTGCCTGGAAATGGGCTTCTCAGGGGCTCAATTCATTACTTTACCAAGGGTCATTGTGAGGTTGGCTTCAAAGCAATCGCACTTTGGGTGAGTATGGGCAGTGATTGATATATGATGTCTATTGTTTGATGTCTCCCACAGCATCCTTCTGGCTAAACTGAGGCAGTATGGTCTGGATGATCAGGTAGACAATCAGGTTGACATGTTGTCATGTTTTTCATAAAGAAACCTTAAAATATCCAAATTGCTGGAAGCTGTCTTTAAAAATAATCTTTAAATAGTTGAACTCAAGTTAGGAGATAGTTACAAGAGGGATTTTACAAAAGGCTTGCACTAGAATCAAAAAAAGAGGTCAAATTTTCTGAAGTACAGCACAGCATCCAAGAAAAAAATTGCAGTTTTATCTGGATAGCAAAAAAAGAGGCAAGGAAAGGATAAGTTTCTCTCCAAACTTAATCCTATCATGGTATATTAAAAGCCCAGAGCATCATCAGCTAATTATTGAATAATATTTTTTTTTCTTTCTTCCTCAATATCTTCTCACTAGTCAATATTGACAAATTCAGATTTAGTCTCTCAATATATCACACATGACTTTACCAGATAATTCAAAGACTTTTATCTGCACAGATTTAGCTGCTGAGATGTAATCTGTGATGTATTTATGAGTTTGCAAAGGTAAGGCACCAAAGAAACTCCATCTTTTAACCATTCATTTTCAATAAAAAGAGTATCAGGCAGAAATACTCTTGCAGTAAAATTGGAATGGTTTTCTCTTCTTTTAATAAAATTGCATTAAAGGAACATATACTTTGCAGGGTCATAGAACTTGTAGACAGTGTGGGCTTGAGGAACAATTATGAGGAAAAAAGCTATGTGTGGTAAACACAGTTAATAGAGGGCACTGTATAAAAATTAACCACTGCATAAAAGACAATCCAGTGTTATCAATACCGTGATGAAAATCCCTCAGCATTGTTTGCTTTCCTTACTAATGTTACCTCTGTTCATTCTCAAACATGAAGAAATAGACCTTTCCTTCATGTTTGTTTTTCTAAAATCGAGAGTGGGAATCTCTGCTGAGATCTATTCAGGGCTTCTAGCTGCTTGCTGTGGTAGAGATTTTATCTCGTGTCGAAGTCTGATTGGTACAAGTCTGGAAAATGTGGTAAACTCATAGCTCTTTGTTCTAGGAGTCAGCACAAACATTTTCCTTGACAATGGAAAATTTCTGTCTTCTCTCGTTAGTAATCTCTGGATTCAAGCTTTCCTTTATAAGAGACGTAGGACACAAGTTGTTTCATTGGAAGTTAAGTAAACAATTTATTAGGTGGTTCACTTTAGTTTGCAGGGCAGTCTACTGTTGTGCAGTAGAGAAGAAAAAAGTTATTATTTCTGTAACAGAATAACTCTTCTTCTTTTTGTCTTTTTTAGTCCATATTTTCTTGTTTAGCTCCATTCCAGACATGGATTAAAGTGTAACTCTTGCTTCTTATCAGATGGTATATGTATGCAGAAAACTTGTAGAATTCTGCCCTTAAACATTTTTTCTCTAAACTAAAACCAGTTTGTTACATTATTTTTTTCCTTCCAGATTTCTGACAAATTAATTTCTATTTGAGCACTGCTAAACCATCTCTTTTTTATATTTGGCAAATTACTGTTTAGGTTAAGATTTCACAAGTATTAAGTTTTCTACAAGCTATTTTCTGATTCTAGACATTTACTTGACCACAAAATCTACTATTTAAAACAAAAAAAATTTGTATGTGTGTATGTTTCAGATGATTTTTTCGTATATGTCCTACTACAAGCAGATAGAGATATCCTTGCAATGTAGGAAAACAAACTTTCAAGTCCCTCTGGCTTGCACACAGCTATGTCACAGTCTTTATGTTTTCATTTTAGGCACTTATATATACTTCCTCCAATGTCTGTGATGCCAGTGTTTTTCAAAGTAATTCTGGGTCTAGTGGATTGGATATACAACAATCACAGTTCCTGTGGGAACTACTTCTGAAATTATTCTTTTCTGTTTCTATCATAGAATCATAGAATCAACCAGGTTGGAAGAGACTTTCAAGATCATCCAGTCCAACCTAGCACCCATCCCTGTCCAATCAACTAGACCATGGCACTAAGTGCCTCATCCAGGCTTTTCTTGAACACCTACAAGGATGACAACTCCACCACCTCTCTGGGCAGCGCATTCCAATGGCAAATCACTCAATCACTCTCTCTCTATGAAGAACTTCCTCCTGACATCCAGCCTAGACCTCCCCAGCACAACTTGAAACTGTATCCCCTCATTCTGTTGTTGGTTGCCTGGTGGAAGAGACCAACACCCCCCTCCACCCCCCCTCCCCGGCTACAACCTCCCTTCAGGTAGTTGTAGACAGCAATGAGGTCCCATCTGAGCCTCCTCTTCTCCAGGCAAAACAATCCCGGCTCCCTCAGCCTCTCCTCACAGGGCTGTGTTCCAGGCCTCGCACCAGCTTGGTTATCCTTCATTATGCACACACACACACACACACACACACACACACACATATATATATACATATGTATATGCACCTATATAAGTATAGAATCATAGAATCATAGAATCAACCAGGTTGGAAGAGACCTCCAAGATCCAGTCCAACCTAGCACCCAGCCCTATCCAGTCAACTAGACCATGGCACTAAGTGCCTCATCCAGTCTTTTCTTGAAGACCTCCAGGGATAGTGTCAGGTACTTGTGTCAAAGGGAGTTTTTAAGTCACTTGGCCTAACCACAGCACCATGACTAGCAGAAGCTGAGGAAACAAAGGATATTGAACTGTTGAAGTGATGATCAGAGGGCTGGAGCACCTCTCCTATGAGGACAGGCTACAAGAGTTGGGGCTCTTCAGCCTGGAGAAGAGGTTTCAAGGAGACCTTGCAGTAACCTTCCAGTATCTGAAGGGGGCCTACAGGAAGGCTGAGGAGCGACTATTTACAAATTCTTGTAAAGACAGAATGAGTGGTAATGGGCTTAAACTGGCAGAGAGGAGATTCATACTAGATGTTAGGGAAGGATTCTTTCCAGTGAGGGTGGTGAGACACAGGCACAGGTTGCCCAGGTTGGTTCTGGATGCTCCCTCTCTGGAGGTATTCAAGGCCAGGTTGGATGAGGCCTTGAGCAACCTGCTCTAGTGGGAGGTGTCCCTGCCTATGGCAGGGGATTGGAACTAGATGGTCCCTTCCATCCTAAACCATCCTATGATTCTATGATTCTATTTTATGACCAATCTACCTGCCAATATATATACCTGGGGCATACAAGTTGCTTAAAAAAGTTTAACTTAATTTTGTTGGTTATGCACTTGGAAGTTGAGAACATTGCTAAAAAGGCCATGTTAGAGGAATACTGGGCCCAGGTTGTAAATGTTCTGTGTAACCAGTGGTTAGCAGCGTATCTTGCATTGCTCCTCTTTCTCTAATGGTAGCACAGCTACATGATCTGTTTTTCTTGTAATGAGTGGTTAGCACATTCAATTTTAGAAGAAAGTTGATTCACTTTTGTTGACTGTCTTTCAGGCAATATAATTATTTCACAAAGCAATACCTTTTACTGCACTTCAAGAAACATTTCCTCAAACCTACATTAAAAAAAAACCACTGAAGACTGACAAAACTCATTAGAACATACAGTTCAACTTCAAAGGATGAGATCTTCAGACTCAGTCTGGGTGCCAGTCTTGTACTCCCTTTATAAAAAAAACCCTGCTATCCTTTTGATTCAGAGTCTGTATTTGGATTCACAATCCTGATTTAAGTGAGAAATCTCTGGTGAGCCAATTCCTGACAAACAAGTAAAAAGTCATTGAATTTTGCCTACTTTTTTTTTTTAATTCCTTGGCCACAGAATGGCAAAAGGAGTCTTGCTCATGTTCTTCCTTGTTACAGGTGTGGCCTTAAGGTAATGGGGGAACATCTGGACTTCAAGATTTACTCTTGACTGACTACAAATATTTAAGTGGATTCAGAACACAGATTTTGAACCTTGCTCACCAACACTCAGGTGGCCAGCTTTGTCTGTGGACTTCAGAGTATAGAACAGAAAATTCATTATACACAAAACAAAACAAGAAAGGCAAAACACTTTTGTAACTGTCCAGAAAACACACATCAGTTTTGAGATGAACAAAACAATTTCCTTGTTAAATGTTTGTTTGTTTTTCTTTTGGTGGAACTTAAAAATAAGAGGTGTGTGCAAGTTCATGTGGCATACTAATTTTAATGCCTCTTTCTCTGTTTCTTTCGTTTGGGCTAATTTTGTCCTACTGCCAAACCAATAAAACAATTATTTTCACATCACTGGTCCATTATACCTCTCAGAACTTTGCAGTCTTTAATCAGAAATGAGGAGTTTTCCCTCTGTGGGATACAGATGAGAATTCTTCCAATCCAGTGATGGTGCAGAAGAAACTACCCACCTCAAGGCACCGGTTGTAGAATTTCCTTCCCTTTGCAGCTAGAGGATCTCTGGCTCTCTAAAGCACCCTGTATCTTTGTTGCACTGAACTTGGCTTCTCAGTGGAGGTTTGTGCGCTGGTTTGAGGCTAATTGGAATATTATAATGACAGAAATTGGATCACTGGTTATAAAAGAATAATAATGATAGAGTCTATATCATTCATTGGTTTGGTAAAAGGGATAAAACCCCAAAGTATAAACACTTTGTTTCTCTTTGCTCTGGGACACTTCTGCTTTCACTTCTTTGCTCCACTCAAATCTCTCCAGTAACCTTGGCTAACAGATAGCAAGTAAGTTTTGCTGTTTGGGAGAGAGAGGGTGGCTTTGAACCTCTTCTGGGCTTCTTTTGCATGTTCAGGAGGGAGTTTGTATTTCTGTATTATTTCTACTTTGCATATAATTGTAAATACTTGTAAATATATATATATATTTGCTTGTAAATTTAGCTTTATTGTAAATATAGCTTTATCTTAATTCCAAGCTGTCTGAGCCAGTTTGGTAAATTTTTATAGTGTGTTCTTTAACCCACCACAGTCTGACATCCATGAACACTCTTTCAGGTTGTATTAGTGCTGCTCATCCCTGACTCCAAAATTTCTCATTGTAGGCTTGATTGAACACCTCATGTTTTTTTTTCTCCATGTGATATTTGGTCCTGAACAAATCACATTAAACCTTAATTTATGGCACATTTTTAAACTTGATGAGGTGAAAGATACTGACAAAACAGCTATTTGCCTGTGGAGCTCTGCTAGAATAGACAGATTTAATATTATACTTAATGTAGCTTTCAGTGTTTTTACAACAGTGTGTTGAGGGTTTTTTTGGTTTTATTTAATTACAGAAAATTTGGTTTGGGATCAGATCAGAGTCCATTTTATGCCAAATCAGTTTCTGAAGGAACTAAATCTTGAGTTGTTTCCTAGCTCTGGAATCCATTTTCTCCTGTTGTCTTGTGATACCATGTCAGTCTTCTGACATCTCCTCAGCTTGGCCCATGTCACTGTAAGTTTTTTATTTTTGTCTTCAACGTTTAGAAAAGTTTTTACTACAATTATAAAAATGTGCATTGGAAAAAAAAACTTACATTAAAAATATGCTCATAATAGCTTTTAGCTTCTTTCTTTTTTTATCCCAGGAGAGAAATTAGAATAAATATATGCAAACAGAAGATTCTGTTTGTTTTCTTCCCCCCTTCCCCCCTCCTTGAAAAGATAGATGAGGAAATGATACATGATTGAAATACTTCCTAGTATGGTATAAAATAGATAAAATACTTTTGTTCACTAGATAGATATGTTCATTTTATTGTGTACTAGAAATAAATGCATGTAGGTGCACTTGGGTCAGATTAGACCAGTTCATGTTCCTGTAATCATAGAATCATAGAATCAGCCAGGTTGGAAGAGACTGTCAAGATCATCCAGTCCAACCTAATACCCAGCCCAGTCCAATCAGCTAGACCATGGCACTCAGTGCCTCATCCAGGCTTTTCTTGAACACCTCCAGGGATGGTGACTCCACCACCTCCCTGGGCAGCCCATTCCAATGGCAAATCACTCTCTCTGTGAAGAACTTCTTCCTAACATCCAGCCTATACCTCCCCTGGCACAACTTTAAATGCCAGTTTGACTAAAGTTTTCCTTTTTTAGTCCTGTTGAGAAGTATCTGTTTGCAGCCTGCTGGAGTATTGTTTGGTATTTTATCTCAGTATCAAAACTTGTACATCTTTCAGCAGCAAATGGTCCAGATGTGCTCTGAAGCATTAGATGGTGGCACTGCTACCTTACTTGATGACTCAACACTTTTAAATCCTTCTTTTTAAATCCTGCTCTTTGGCTGTTTAAACTGTCTCCTTATTTATCTTGCTTTGCAGAAAGAAAAATTAAATATTTTTGGTGCCTTTTAATATTTGTCTCAGTAACATTTAATGGCATACATTATATTATATATTACAGCTCTTTGGCTTCTTGGCATATTATCCTTAGCTGCTTAAATGCTCTTAGAGGTCTACTTATTGACAAAGCAAAACCAGCTTAAGATTTCAGTCTGACTCCCAGTATGTGAATCTCTACAGCCACAAAACTGTTATACTTCTGAGTGCTGTACCAGGATCCACGAAGATGCAGAGAAAAGACTTTTTTTTTCCTGCTGAGATGCTAGAGGTGTTGTTTTTTTTTTTTTTTTTAATATAGATTTGTTTGTGAATCTGAGCAATATTTTTGTGCTATGGTAACAATGCTGGCCTTTACTGAAGGCGTTAGTGTTCTGACTTTATAAAGTACAGACAGGCACAGGCTAAACCCACACTCATCCTTGTCTCTTGACCATGTTCTTTAGGCCTGCCAGAAATGCTATCCTCCCTCAAGTGAGATAAGCTACAGGAACTGTACCACAGACATTCAAGACATTCAAGTAAAGAAGTTCTTGCCGTCTATGATATTATAGTCTGAACTCTCTCTGCCATGGGAAATAGCATTTGTCGTTTAAGTATCTCTAGTGTGAACTAAATTTCATGGTGAAATATTCGAGTGGGAACTTGTGAGAAAAGAACAAAGCTGGGATTAAGAGAAGACCTTTCAGTAGTAATTACATCTCATTTTGACTACTGTCATAGAGATTTCAAATGTAATTTCTGAGCATTACTCTTGGGCTTCACATGTTATGGACTTCCTGCTCCAAATTATTTGGTGTAATGAATTCTAAAAGGAGGGACTAATGGATGCAGATTATCCATCTAAAATTGAAGACTGGCTTGAAAAAGACCATGTACAGTCACTGGATTTTATTTTGTTGAAATATCATAGAATCATAGAATCAACCAGGTTGGAAGAGACCTCTAAGATCATCCAGACCAACTTAATACCCAGCCCTATCGAGTCAACTAGACCATGGCATAAAGTGCCTCATCCAGTCTTTTCTTGAACACCTCCAGGGACGGTGCCTCCACCACCTCCCTGGGCAGCCCATTCCAATGAGAAATCACTCTCTCTGGGAAGAATTTCCTCCTAACATCCAGCCTAGACCTACCCCGGCACAACTTGAGACTGTGTCCCCTTGTTCTGCTGGTTGCCTGGGAGAAGAGGCCAACTCCCACCTGGCTACAATGTCCCTTCAGGTAGTTGTAGACAGCAATGAGGTCACCCCTGAGCCTCCTCTTCTCCAGGCTAAACAGGCCCAGCTCCCTCAACCTCTCCTCATAGGATTTGTGTTCCAGGCCCCTCACCAGCTTTGTCGCCCTTCTCTGGACACGTTCCAGCACCTTAACATCTCTCTTGAATTGAGGGGCCCAGAACTGGACACAGCACTCAAGGTGTGGCGTGACCAGTGCTGAGTACAGGGGAAGAATAACCTCCCTTGTCCTACTGGCCACACTGTTCCTAATGCAGGCCAGGATGCCATTGGCTCTCTTGGCCACCTGGGCACACTGCTGGCTCATCTTCAGCTTACTATCTATCAGTACCCCCAGGTCCCTTTCCTCCTGGCTGCTCTCCAGCCACTCAGTCCCCAGCCTATAGCGCTGCTTGGGGTTGTTGTGGCCAAAGTGCAGAACCCTGCACTTGGCCTTGTTCAATCTCATCCCATTGGCCTCTGCCCACCCATCCAGCCTGTCCAGGTCCCTCTGCAGGGCTCTCCTACCTTCCAACAGATCAACACCTGCTCCTAGCTTGGTGTCATCTGCAAACTTACTGATGCTGGACTCAATGCCCTCGTCCAGGTCATCAATAAAGATATTGAACAGGACTGGGCTCAGTAGTGATCCTTGGGGAACACCACTAGTGACAGCTGCCAACTGGATGTGGCACCATTCACCACCACTCTCTGAGCTCTGCCATCCAGCCAGTTCTTGATCCAGGACAGAGTGAATCTGTCCAAACCATGAGCTGCCAACTTTGCCAGGAGCTTCTTGTGGCAGACAGTGACAAAGGCTTTGCTGAAGTCTAGGTAAACTACATCCACAGCCTTCCCCACATTCACCAGGCGGGTAACTTGATCATAAAAGGAGATCATGTTGGTGAGGCAGGACCTGCCCTTCCTAAACCCATGCTGGCTGGGCCTGATCCCTTGGCCCTCCTGTAGGTGCTTTGTGATGGCACTCAAGATGACCTGTTCCATGACCTTGCCTGGCACTGAGGTCAGGCTGACAGCACTGTAGTTTTCTGGTTCCTCCTTACGACCCTTCTTGTGAATGGGTATCACACTGGACAGCTTCCAGTCTTCAGGGACCTCTCCAGTGAGCCAGGACTGCTGATAAATGATGGAGAGTGGCTTGGCCAGCTCATCTGCCAGCTCTCTCACCACCCTAAGGTGGATCCCATCCAGTCCCATGGACTTGTGAGGATCCAAATGATGCAGCAGTTCCCTTATTGCTTCCTCATGGATTGGAGGTGGACTATACTGGTCCCTGACTCCATCTGCCACTTCAGAAGTCCAGTTGTCCTGGAGACAACCTGTCCCACTAGTGAAGATTGAGGCAAAGAAGGTGTTAAGCACCTCTGCCTTTTCCTCATCTTTTGTCACTATATCCCCCTCTCTATCTAGTAAGGACTGGAGGTTGTCCTTGGCCCTTCTCTTGGCCCTTCTCTTGCCTTTCATATATTTATATGGGACAGAGTTCCAAACATTTGAGCTACTGAGCTAAACTTTGAGTAATTGACTATAATGCTAAACTTTGAGTAATTGACTATAATGCTAACTTTAATTTTGTCTTAGAGAACTTTGAAAATGCATGATGAGCACTTGAAAATTATTGTTTTGACAGCTCTTTGGAAAAAAAAATCTGGTATTTTCTGCATTCAGAAACTTAAATGGAAAGAAGAACCTCACTCACCAAGCAAAGAATATCCAGTATACCCCAAATGCCCCAAACAATGTCCCAATTCACTATATCAGTTAGCCAAATGAAAACAGAGAACGAGGTAGACTCAATACACAGACTGCCTGTGGTGCATCTGTAGGACGAGGGAAGTTATTCTTCCCCTGTACTCAGCACTGGTCAGGCCACACCTTGAGTCCTGTGTCCAGTTCTGAGCCCCTCAATTCAAAGGAGAGGTTGAGGTGCTGGAACGTGTCCAGAGAAGGGTGACAAAGCTGATGAGGTGCCTGGAACACAAACCTTTTGAGGAGAGGCTGAGGGAGCTGGGGTTGTTTTGTCTGGAGAAGAGGAGGCTCAGGGGGGACCTCACTGCTGTCTGCAACTACCCTTTGGAGGCTGTAGCCAGATGGGGTTTGGTCTCTTCTCCCAGGCATCCAGCAACAGAACAAGAGGACACAGTCTCAAGTTGTGCCGGGGAGGTCTAGGCTGGATGCTAGGAGGAAGTTCTTCCCAGAGCGAGTGATTTTCCATTGGAATGGGCTGCCCAGAGAAGTAGTGGAGTTGCCATCCCTTGAGGTGTTCATGAGACGAGACTGGATGAGGCACTTGGTGCTGTGGAGGGAGAGTTCTCTATGGCTCCCTTATTAGGGGGGGTGAGAAATTAATTTAAGGTGGTATTAATTTTTTATAAAATTATTTATTTAAATTAATATTTACAAATTTGTACCACCCCCAACCACTATGTAATTAAGTTCTATTGCAAATTTATGAAAACAGTTAGGATATGATATATTTATGGGGATTGGATTATTAATTATCAAATTATCAACTATAGACAGAGAGAAAGATTCCCTTAGGCTTAATGACTCTTAACAACTATGCTGTCTGCCCAGTAGGGGCTGAAATAGTGTGTGCTCTAAGACAGAGGTAACTTATTTTACAAAGGAATTAAAGCTTGATTAGATGTGTTGCCCTTAATTAATCATTAATCACCCTCCCGGGATTGTGTCACAGCGTGTGCCCAGTATTTGGGTCTTTGAGAAGCTGGAATCTTCCCGGCTTGCAGAGAAATGAAAAGTGTTCCCAGTCTCTGGGGTAAACAGGATTTCTCTGACCTTCTCTCCTGGTGTGAAGTGGTCTCTGCCTCGATGCTGCTGGGCTTCTGGATGCTGCATGTCCAGGGATGGTCAGCTGGCAGGATTTCCAGGTACAAGAGGAGGATTTGTCCGTGCAGCTTCTGGCACGGTCTTTTCACAGCTAGCAGGCTGTGTTCATGGGTTTGCAGACAACCTGGAAGATCTGCTGACCTGATTCCTCAGGCTCATGGCAACGGGCATGCAGTTTGTGCCAGGCTGCAGGGAGACTTGATCTCCATAGATAAATGCAAGATAGCAAGCCAGTATGTATGGTTGCTCTTGGCTTAAGGGGGCTATTGGCTCCCTGTATCAAGTGCAGGCGTGAATGTACTCTGCTTCCAAAGGTTCGCAGACAGGATTACTGTGCCTTGAGATCAATGCAAGAGGGCTAAGCCTCAGTGAGTATGCAAGTGAGGGCCCGATCCTGTGTCTAGGCCTTGCAAGCAGGTCAGAGCTGCTATGTGGATCAGAGAGCTGAGATTGAACAGCTAAGTCTGAACCTCTGAACACGTGGTGCTCCTTTGCACCCCTCTTTATAGACTCTGGGCTGAGATTTGTGGCCCCTTTGTGCCATCTAAAGTGACTAATCAGGTTGGTAGTAAGCCAGACCTTACCTTAATAGGCAGCAGCTGTTTGCCTGGACCCTCCCAAATAGGGGATCACCTGGGCAGCCCCCAGGGATACATGGGGTGGGCGTGTGTGTGTTACACAACCTGTTTACTACCATGGGTCCTGGCAGAAAAACATGTCCAGGCATGTAGAGGCATAAAGAGGCCTCAGTTTTGGGGCTGCAGCCCCTCCACCACAACTTGGTGCCATGGTCTAGATGACTGGCTAGGGCTGTGTGCTAGGTCGGACTGGATGATCTTGGAGGTCTCTTCCAACCCGGTTGATTCTATGATTCTATGTTGCTTTCTTTAAATACTATGAATACATCAATCTCATTTCTATGGTGAATCAAGAACCCTTTGAGTTTATCAATAACAAGAAATATTCCAGATATGTTAATATGATATATATCAACCACTGAAATTAGCACACATTTATAATAAGATGGTAACTGTGTAGTTCAACCCTGGTAGACATGTAAGCCCCACACAGCTGACTGCCCACTGAACCCTGGATGGATGGGGAAGAGAATTGAAGAGGCAAAAGTGCAACAACTTGCAGGTTGAGATAAAGGCAGTTTAATAGGTAAAAGGAAAAGCTATGCAGGCAAGCAAATCAAAATAAGGAATTTGTTCATAGCATCCCATCAGCAGGCAGTCATTCAGCCACTTCTAGGAAAGCAATTCTTCATCACACAATGATTGCCTGGGAAAATAAATGTCATCACTGTGAAAGTCTTCCTTTCTCCTTCTTTTCTCCATCTTTTAATGTTGGGTGTTATGTCATATGTTGAGAGATATCACTTTGAGGATCAACTGTCCCAGATATGTCCCCTCCCAACTCCCTGCCAACTCCCAGTCTAGTTGCTGGTGGGGCAAGATGAGGAACAGTCCTTGATGTTGTGTGAGTAAAGCTCAGAAACAGCTAAAACACTGGAGTGCTAACGATACTGTTTTGATCAAAATTTCCAAAACACAGCATCATGTTAGCTGCTATGAAACAAAACCTCAAACTTTATCATGGTCAAAATCAGTACACAGACAGATAAAATTCCAGAAAAGAGGAATCCTTTACTGAGGAGAAAACTGTTCCACACTCAATATCTTTATTCAAATTATCCTTGAGTGCTTTTCACTTAAAAAAAAAATAATTATGAAATGCACGTTCATTTTTGCAAATAAAATTTACCAATTATTTTTCAAACTAAGTCTTTACCTCTGATATGAAAAATAGCATATGTGGACTTATTATTAGAAACACAAAATATACCGTTTGGAAACCATGCTGAAGAGTCTTTTGCCTACTTCACCTTCAGAAGAGGAACAACATCCAGAGAAGAAAACAGCAACATGATCGGTTCCAGACCAAAGTGTTCTGAAGCTGCCCATATTTGTTCCCATGGGACAGGTGGAGATTTGCCAAAGACAATCAAGTACAGCTGCTAATAATCTTTCTCATGCCTGAGTTTTCCTGCCACTGTTGTTTGGGAAAATTGCTCTATACGTTTGATAGATTATTCCAGCATTACAAGCTTTAGTGCAAAAAATGCAATACCAGTCAGAATTTAGTTATTTTCTTTTCAGTCTGAGAATACTTTTGTTTTAAGTTTAAGTTCTTCTCTTTTTGACAGTACATGGCATATTCACCTTGAATACTGGGTTCAGGTTTGGGTTCTTCGCTATAAGAAAGATATTTTGATGCTGGAATATGTCCAGACAAGGGCAACAAAGCTGGTGAATTGTCTAAAGAGCAAGTCTCATGAGGAGTGGCTGAGGCAATCGAGATTGTTAGTCTAGAGAGGAGGACACTGAGGGGAAACCTCATTGCTCTCTACAACTACCTGAAAGGAATTTGTAATGGAGTGGGGTTAAATGACTTCTATCAAGAAGCTGGTGATTGGATGAGAAGAGACAGCCTCAAATTGCATCAGGGCATGTTTAGGAAAGATTTCTTTACTTGAAAGAGCAGTCAGGCTTTGGACCAGGATGCCTAGGGCAGTGGTGGAGTCACTGTCCCTGGAGTCACTCAAGAAACTTGTAGGCATGGCACTTCAGAATACAGTGTAGTGGGTATGGTGTTGTTGGACTAGATTATCTTGTAAGTCTTTTTCGACCTCAGTGATTCTATGATTCTATGACTGTGTTCAAGTAACTGAAAGTCAGACTCTTTTTCCCATTGGTTTAATTGGTGAGGGTGCCTAGATATCACTGAGCATTAAAAAAGCAACTCCAGCTGTTGCAGACATTTACAAGATGTCTTAAAAACTGTAGGAAAACAGTGGTTTTTACTGTGAGGGTCTATCTTTTACGAGGGGAGGGAGAGAGAATGAAGCTAAGACAGGGAGAAAGCTGCTGGAAAATGTTGCTAAGATTCAGATAGCCAGAACCTCAGACAAAACAGACTTGGCAGGAGGACTTTAAATTCATTTATTGTCAGATAGCATAAATACGAAATATGTTATATTACTGATTTATGGACTGAGAAGCAGAAACGAACATTTAAGCACTCCAACCCCTTCCCCAGGCTCAGTTTCACCCCAGACATTTCTCATCCATTATGCTTGGTCCTCACACCCATCATTTTCTCTGGAAGTTATACTCAGTCTTTTAGCTTAATTTGAAGAAAACAAGGGCATTATACTTCTCAGGATATTTTAGCGTGCAAAGAAAAATGAGCAAGAAAGAGCACAAGCCTTTTGTTCTAAACCTTTATGATTGTGGGAATAAATACAGGGTGTTACTTCATTATGTAAGCTCTACAGGTTTAGATATTTGAAGCACATCCAACACTCATTGGCATTAGCTGGGGCCTGCTATTTGCTCTCTAAGTCTAGCATGCAGAATTATTGTTGTTAAGGTCAGAGTAAGCAAACTGTTTAAGAATTAGACAAATTTATTGGAGCTAATCCATTATCCTTCCATGAAAAAAAAAGAATTTTATTGATGGCATGTAGAATATTTTTTCCTTTTCCCTCTTTTCTCCTTTTATAATGTTTATTTATTTTTACATGTTTTGTTTTTGTTTTTATTTTTTGTTTTTCATTTTTCTTTTTCTTTCTTTCTTTTTCAACTGAAATGTTCCACCTTTTGTTTTTGTTAGTGACAAGAACTTCTTAGACAGTTTATCTGTTTTATTCAACTCTGTTATTTTCTCTTTTACAGTAGCACCTTTCTTTGTGAGCATTGTCTCTTTTGAAGGCTTTGTTTTAATGACAGATGTAATCTGAAAGAATCCTGTGTTGCACTGAGCATCCAGCAAAGGCTAGCACGTGTGTGTCTGGGTAGGTCTTGCTACAGGGTTTCAACTACCACATTGTTTTTAAACCTGTTTTGTGAAATAATTAATTTCCAGATACGTCTTCCTCTGGGGAGGAGTAATAAACTCCACCAGTACAGGCTAGGAGGTGATCTGCTAGGGAGCAGCTCTCTAGAGAGGGACTTGGGAGTCCAAGTGAATAACAAGTGGACTGCAGTGTGCCCTTGTGGCCAAGAAGGCCAAATGGGATCCTGCGGTGTATTAGGAAGAGTGTGTCCAGCAGATCAAGGGAGGTTCTCCTCCCTCTCTACTCTGCCCTCCTGAGACCTCATCTTGAGACCTCATCTTGAATACTGTGTTCAGTTTTGGGCTCCCCAGTTTAAGAGGGACAGGGATCTGCTGGAGAGGGTCCAGCAGAGGGCGATGAGGATGATGAGGGGACTGGAGGGCATGGCTTATGAGGGGAGCTGAGGGACCTGGGCCTTTTTAGTCAGGAGAAGAGAAGACTGAAAGGGGATTTGATAAATGTTTATAAGTATCTGAAGGCTGGCCAGGAGCCGGGGGCAAGGACAAGGAACAATGGGTGTAAATTGCAGCAAAATAGATTTTGCCTCAACTCTAGGGGGAACTTCTTTACTGTAAGGGTCACAGAGCACTAGAATTGGCTTCCTAGAGAGGTTGTGGGGTCTCAGTCTATGGAGACTTTCAAGGCCTGTCTGGATGTGTTCCTCTGTGATCTGTGTTAGATAGTATTGTCCTGCTCTAGCAGGGAGGGGTTGGACTTGATGATCTCCTTGGGTTCCTTTCAACCGCTAACATTCTGTGATCCTGTGATCTTCTTCAGGACTGTCTTAAAACTGAATGTTTTGCATCAACAACATGGTTCTAATATTATCTATCTATAATCTAAACATAAAATCACCTTGTGTACATTGTCTTATTAGCCTGTTTACAATGAAATGACTTTTTCCCTTAGAAGTGAATTCACCTCTAAATGCAGTAGAAATGATATTGCTCACTTGGCGCCTCTTCAGGGAAAGCATAAAATATCTCCATTACAAAACATATCAGTTCCATTGCACTTATCTGAAAATTATTACTATATTTTGCAATAGTTGTAATAACAGAAGATTGGCTTAGTGATCAATTTCTCATTTATTTGATGTTTACAGTTTTTAAAATGATTGCTTCAAAATCTGTATGTTCTTGGTTTTCAAGTTTTCATAGGAGGGTGGAGGCCTATATTGCCAAGAAGACATATGGAGTAACTTCTATCACCCAAACTCTATGGAGAAAAAAAAAGAAAAATATAAAAAGTGCCAATATGATCAGCCCTTGGCCAATAGAACAGTGTAAAAAGCTTTGCACATATATTAAAAGGGAAAAAAAAAAAGGTATTTCCCTGTCTTGCTAAAGGCTGAAGTATTGCTGCAGTATTTTGGGTTTGTCTTTCTCCCTCTGCACAGATTTCCTCATCTTCACTGCAAATAAAGACAGCTCCACCAGCAAGTGGTTTAGCATCAAACAGAAGTAGAAGTTTCACAGCTTTGGGACAAATAATGGCCAAAGGTCACCTTTTATTCTTTCAGAAACTCTTATCCTAGCAGTATCCAAAGGGTACAATGAACAGGCATCTTGAAGGAAGTTGTCCTTCCTTGCTTCTTGCTCATGCTTCAAAGCTATGCTTTCAACTGTCCAGTTGAGAGATCTGAACCTAACTAACAGGCAAGCAGGAACAACTGGGGCTGAGTATGTTGAACCACTAAGGAGCCCAGAATATGATCTTTCATCACTGCCATCTTTTAGGGGTAGCATTCCTCTCAGCTGGGAGTGCTAGATGGTAGATGATTCCTTTGGAGGGGACCTATAGGAAGGCTGATGAAGGACTGGTTAGAAGGGCTCTTAGCAATAGAATGAAGGGCAATGGTTTTAAACTGGAGCAGGGTAGATTTAGGTTGGATATAAGGAGAAAGTAGGTTGCCTAGGGAGGTGGTTGAGGCCTTGTTCCTGAAGACACTCATGATTGGGTTTGATGTGGCTCTGGGCAGCCTGATCTAATTGGAGGTGTCCCTGATGATTGCAGGGGTGTTGGATCTTTGAAGGTTCCTTACCACTCAACACAATCTGTCAATCTGTGAGTATATGTTACCAATTTTGTACTACTAGACCATATGTAGGTCTTCAACTTGTTGATCAAGACCTCTTTGGCTTCATGTAGTGGCTGGAAGAATCACATAAGCACTTCCTTATCGTCCACAGAATTCAGGAAGGCAAAATTTGAATTATTTAGCACTGTTTAGTATCATCATGTTCCAAGTGACAAAATGTTCTCTTTCTTTCCAGTGTCCTGGGAAGAAATGTGTGTTGTGATGCAGGCTACTTGCAGGTATTGTATCCTTGCTGTTCAACCACTGCTCCTGACCATAGTGACTCTGTAGGATGACTTATAAGAGTATGGTGGGATGACACAAAGTGCAAACTACTATTTTTCATCCTTATCATTGAGTACTGTCTGAGTTTTTTAGCATTTCCTACATCAGGGAAAACTGATTTCTGTTTAAGTCTATGCACAGGACCTATCTAATCTGGCTTCTGAAAGAGTAAGAGAAGAAATATTCTGTAGGATATGATAATATAATAAATATTTGAATTTGATTTTCTTTTCAGGAGAGTTAATACTCAGCAGAATTTACTAATTTATTTGAGTTACTTTGCCATCTGCCTCACATACTTTTCCTTGGCAGTCTGAAAAATAGCAAATGATCTTAAGATGTTCACACTCATTTTTTAAAGCAGTTAGGTTCTGAGAAATTAACACTGCACCACTGTTTATTGTGCTGTACCTTAATCTTCCATAACCTCCATTCTGCAACACTTTCTGCTGTAGGAAAAGATGTCTGTTGTACAGACATGCTTTTGAAAAGCATCTGCCTAAATCTGCAATAATATTATCACCCACAACAGAATTATGATCTATCCATGTCTTCAAAGCTCTTTAGAGGTGAAAAATTTGTTGTAGGTATTAACTACTGTCACATTAGAAGCTTTGCTGGTGATAAATTGCGACTAAAGAGTGACAGGAGTACAGGTGGCAATTAAGAGACAATTGGTTTGATGAATGAGGTAATATTCATTGTTCCATGAGAAGAATCAACTTCATCAACAGAAGATTAGCTAAATGAAGGAGCCACAGAGATAATATCATCCTGCCTTGCCAGAAAAACTTTTCTGAGCATGAACAACCTCATAACAAATCATAGGCCAGAAATGTGCCTGTATTGAAACAACAGACTGGAATAAAACAGAAATTAAAAAAAAAAAAAAAAAAAAAAAAAAAGACACAGTAAAAAATTAAATCCACCAACAGATGCCAGCTTTTCTCAGAATCCATGACCTTTATCTATATACTAGCTTAATTCTTGCAAAATCTTAGTTGCAATGTCTTACTGAAGACTGACCAGAGGGTCTCATATGTGAAGAGGATATTAATTAAAACCAGCTCCACAGAAATGTCTTCAGCTGCACAAGTGTAGCAGAAAAAACATGTTCCTTGCTCTGTTACTGCATAGCAACAGTTGCCAGTATAGATCTGTAAGCATTGCTTCATGGTTACTGCTGGAAAATAATTGTGCGCAGCAGGCGCAATATGATAGCTTCCATCTCCTATGAATACTCTATTTAGAGGACACTCAGAGCTTTTAGGCAAAAAGGATTATGACAGAATTGTTGATAATATTCCTCAAACTATCCCCGTGGTTTTGATTTTCCAGCTGATTAGGTTCAACATCTAGCCTTAAGAAAGTCGTCTGAAAAAATTGGCAGCTCTCAGCTTGAAAGTCAGGTTCTTGATCTTTCTGCTGCCTTTTATAGAGGGTGTGCAAACAATTTTTCAACTTAGAAATATATTTTAAAAGTCTATTTATTTCTTCTCTACCTGTCTTAACATGCCTCTCCTTTCTCTTTATTTCTATTTCATATCAAAGCACCTATATTTTCTGGGATGGAAAGTGAAAAATAAGTTGCAATTACAGGCTACAGGTGTGAAGAATTCTTCCCTTTACTTCAAGTACTGAGCTGTAGTTAGGAATTAAAGTGACACCCTTGGAAGTGTGAATATTTAGTGGTGACTCAGAAGTCTTCAGTGCCCCACTGGCCTGTGGTCCATGTTGCCATGAATTCTGTAGCCAGTTAATAGTAAAGCATAGAAGAAGTGACTGTAAGAAAAAGTAAATAACCAAAAGGTTCATTTTGTTAATATAGTGAACAATGAATCTCTAATATTGTAGAACTCACAGAAGTGAGCATTCACTTTTCTGGTTAATATGTGCTGGAGGTTTCATTTTGAAATCAATAGGTCTCTAGGAATCAAGTTACCAGTAGGGACGAATTTGTTCTGTGACTTAATTAAAAAGACCTAATTCTATGAAAAGTGAAGGAAAAGTTTGCAAGGATTTTGTCACCAGTACAGTGATTGACTTTTTTCCTTTAGGCTTTATTTTGCAGTAAAGGTTTTATAGAGTGCTCAGTCTGAATGCAGTTGAAATACTAATGCATTTCCTGTAGCCTTCTCAGTTTCAGAGCAAAAACATAAGACAGCAGAGCAGAATATCTTTCTAAATTAAGGGTCTTATTTCTATTGAAAATTAAATGGAAATTAGTATCATAGTATAGTATCATAGTATCATCAGGGTTGGAAGAGACCTCACAGATCATCAAGTCCAACCCTTTACCACAGAGCTCAAGGCTAGACCATGGCACCAAGTGCCACGTCCAATCTTGCCTTGAACTGCCCCAGGGACGGCGACTCCACCACCTCCCCAGGCAGCCCATTCCAGTATCCAATGACTCTCTCAGTGAAGAACTTTCTCCTCACCTCAAGCCTAAATCTCCCCTGGTGCAGCCTGAGGCTGTGTCCTCTTGTTCTGGCACTGGCCACCTGAGAGAAGAGAGCAACCTTCCCCTGGCCACAACCACCCCTCAGGTAGTTGTAGACAACAATAAGGTCACCCCTGAGCCTCCTCTTCTCCAGGCTAAACAATCTCAGCTCCCTCAGCCTCTCCTCGTAGGGCTTGTGCTCAAGGCCTCTCACCAGCCTCATCGCCCTTCTCTGGACACGCTCAAGCATCTCAATGATTAGCAATGTGAGCAGAGGCTTACCACTGCTAAAAAACAACTCCTAAAGATTTAAATATCAGATCATGCTCCTGCCATGCTCCTGCCCTGCAAATAGCCACTGCGTACCTCTGTGTACATGTAAGTGAGCAACACGGAGGCATTTTCAAGTGGATATATCTACAGGCTGACCTCATGGGCTGAGGTTTTCAAAGGCCTTTTGACTTTGAAGACTTACTGCTCTACCATTTTTCTGCTTTGCAAGCATTACCACTACCAGCTTAGATTTTAGTCTTTGTAACAATTAAAGATGCTAACTTGTGCAGCCTATGACACTCACAATACCTCAGCAGAAAGTCACTATCTCCAAGGCAATCACTTGTTTACAATTACATGTTGATACATTTATTTTGGCCATAATTTAAAAATCTATCTTGAAGAATTCTGGAACATATATCATGTTTTTCTAGATTGTACAAGTATGTAATGGATTTTGCTGCAATTTCCTAAGCAAAACAGGAAAAAATATCAACATCTTCCACTGTTATTTTCCCTCTGAAAGGGAACTTGCAGTCTTTTTAGTGGACAGTATTTTCTTCTATTCTCATGGAGAGATTTGTTGGTTCATTTAATTTCCTTAGTCTGAACTCATGTTATCACTACAACCTTGCAGTTATGGTAAGAAATATCTACATAACACTATTATTTGTATTTTGCAGGATACCTGATTATCCAGTAATACCCTTAGGTGCCTGTTACTAGAGATAAATCTAGTTAAATCACATTCCATTCTTGTGGTAGTGACCTGAATATCATAAAAAAGCCTTACATGATTCCTAATGCTTTTTAATAACAGTTATAGGGAAAATTTTTAGCTCAATTATATCAAGTCCATTTCTAGCTTTGTATCCACTGTAATTTCTGTATCATTTAAGATATATTCAGACAAATAAATTTCTCCTATTTAAAGGTAGTGCTCAGTGAGGTATTATAAGCATTATATAGTAATATTATATAGTATTATAAACATTATGTAGTAATATTATAAAGATTAGTTAGTTGAGAAATAACTCTGGAAGGCACAAGTTATTTCCTCATCTCCTCCTTCGTCTTTGCTTCTGCAGATCCCATGTGATTATTTTATATGAATAGTTGTTTCTTATTTTAAGTGAGATCTTTGCTTATGGATCTGCTTATGCAAACCAAATTTTATTTCTGTTCTATCCTACTAAGAGTATCTGATCTGTTCAGCACTCTTACTTGGCCACAGTTATATCTGGTGTGAAGTTCTGAAGGAAGCATGCTTATGAGAAAAATAGTGAAAGAAAGCAGAGGTAAGCATGAGATTTTCCTCACCACAAAGAGGCTTAATTAAAAAAAAAAAAAAGGACAACAAACGAACAAAAATTCCACCTCAACCTGCTTCATGGTTTTGATTGTGTAGCTATCAATGAATTGTATGTATTTTTTTCTTCCTTTTCAGTACTCAACATATTTGTTATAGTCAAAGGAAGCTTTTATATTATCTTTAAAGGTATGCAAGTCCAGACATAAATATCAAAGTTTTCCTTTGCTTCACCTTATTACAAGCATTAGGAGTCATTGCTGTATTAACAAAATGTGAAAAGAAGGATGACATAAGGAATGAATAAAGCAGCTAAAGGTCTGTAAACTGCCATTTCTGTATGTAATGAAGAGGAAGTTAATTAATGTGAGATTATATTTTCCAAAATTAATATTATTTATTAATTTTTCTATTCACAACTCTCACCACCCCTGACCACTAATTGTAGTAATAATCAATTATTTGCATGGTCATGGAAATAATGTAAAGATAACAACTATATCTAGAAATTACTTGCAAAAATATATAAACATTAACTGAACTGGAAGAGAAGATTCTTGCAGCCAAATACCACTTGGGGTCAATATACCACTTGCCCACTAGATAGATTCAAGGAGATCCTTTCTGCTCATGGCAGAAAGCTATGGTGAACTACAAGAGGCTTCTCAAAAAAAGTTTATCTCCCAACTCACAGAGCTAGCTACAGCTTCAGGCAGTACCCAAATGCTTTTGGGGAATACTGCCTTGTCGGCCATTGAGATTTGATTCTTCCTAGGCTTCTGGGGAAGGGAGGCAGCCAATCTCTGACCTTGTCTCCTGGCCCCTTTGGACAATCTGTACATCTGCAAAACATCTGGTTTTGGCAGGTGACTTCCAGGTGCAGGCAGGATGTCTTGCGATGTGCAATCTTAGCATAATGTCACACTGGCTATGCAGGCCAATCACATGGAGGCATTTAAAGCCTGTTCCTGGCAGTTTCCAGGCAATTCAGCAGAGCAAGCTATATTTTTAGCATAATGCTGCAGAAAGCAGTGGCAGAATCCCTGCTGGAAAGAGAGTAATAGCAGCAGGCAACAGCAGGCACAAATACAATGGCAGAGCACAGCAGAGCACACTGCGTTGCCTGCTCAACTCTTTTTATCAATGTAGCCGAGATTAATGGGACACAGAAAAGCCAATCAGAATGGCAGTTATCCAAGACATATTAGGTGAAGCCATAGGCTTGCTTTGCCCAAAGTTGGGCACAAGGCAGGCACAAGCTAACTGTGTGCACCCTGTTTACCACAGGATGTAAAGAAGTCTGGACAAGCCATAGTCCTTAGACTCAGTGGCTCCAGGTTCTTTTGTCTTTCCCATGGTTGCTTCTCCCCAAAACAGAAGGAGGGAGAGCTGAAAAACATGTTTGGGCAAGACAAGACATATATAAGCCTATTTTTGTCCTAGGAGACCTACCAGGACACTATATCTGCCCAGCACAGGAAATCTTGGTGTTATTGAGTGGGTTTGTTATCCTCTGGGAAGAGGGGCAAGAGTCTAGATCCATAGCACCTCTACCTCAGGGTAGTGATGGGGTAAATGAGCTTCAGAAAAGAAATCAAATAATCAAATGATGAATTTTTACTAGGAAAGTACTTGATTTCTGTGTGCTACTGGTGATCTCCTAATAGTGAAAGTGAGCTCTGGCTTTTCAGGTGGCCTATGATGTTTAACGCTGTTATACAGGCAGACCACAGCACTTGTGTGTCTCAGTAAATACCCAAAACTGATGGTAATAAAGATATCACACACTATCAAACTTCACTGAAGTGAAAGGAAACTTGTTCTGTAATCTGAAGTATTGGACATTGTTCAGTCAGAAATCATGTATGAATAACAAGGATTTGATGAGTTTTCCTTCCTCATGGAAGTTCAGTGATAAATATTTTTTTCTTATTTTTTTTATTATCAAGTAAAGAATGTGTTGACTAGTGATTCAAATGGAATCATAGAATCAAGGTTGGAAGTGACCTCAAAGATCATCTAGTTCCAAGCCCTTGCCATAAGCAGGGAAACCTTCCACAAGAACAGGCCACTCAAGACTTCACCCAATCTGACCTTGAACACCTCCAGGGAGGGAGCATCCAGAACCTCCCTGGGGAACCTGTGCCAGTGTCTCACCACCCTCACTGGAAAGAATTTTTTCTTAATATCTAGTTTAAATCTTGTTTCTGCCAGTTTAAACCCGTTAGCCCTCATCCTGTCATTACAAGACCTTGTAAATAGTCTCTCCCCAGCCTTTCTGTACATTACCTTCAGATACTGGAAGGCTAATTACAAGGTCTCCTCGAAGTCTTCTCTTCTCCAGGCTGAAGAACCCCAACTCTCATAGACTGTCCTGACACCAGAGGCTGTCCAGCCCTCTGAGCATTTTTTGTAGCCCTCCTCTGGACTGGTTCCAACCATTCAATGCCTTTCTTCTGCTGGAGGCTCCAGAACTGCACACAGCACTCCATGCGGGGTCTGATGAGAGCAAAGTAAAGGGGGAGGATCCCCTCCCTTGTCCTGCTGCCCATGATTCTCTTGATGCAGCCCAGCACATGGTCCTGTTCAACATCTTTATTGATGATCCAAACGAGGGGATTGAGTCCAGCATCAGTAAGTTTGCAGATGGCACCAAACTAGGAGCAGGTGTTAATCTGTTGGAAGGTAAGAGAGTGCTGCAGAGGGACCTGGACAGGCTGGATGGGTGGGCAGAGGCCAATGGGATGAGATTGAACAAGGCCAAGTGCGGGGTTCTGCACTTTGGCCACAACAACCCCAAGGAGTGCTACAGGCTAGGGACAGAGTGGCTGGAGAACAGCCTGGAAGAAAGGGACCTGGGAGCACTGGTAGATAGTAGGCTGAAGATGAGCCAGCATTGTGCCCAGGTGGTCAAGAGAGCCAATGGCATCCTGGCCTGCATCAGGAACAGTGTGGCCAGTAGGACAAGGGAGGTTATTCTTCCCCTGTACTCAGCGCTGGTCAGGCCACACCTTGAGTACTGCATCCAGTTCTGGGCTCCTCAATATAAGAGAGATGTTGAGGTGCTGGAACATGTCCAGAGAAGGGCAACAAGGCTGATGAAAGGCCTGGAGCACAAACCCTATGAGGAGAGGCTGAGAGAGCTGGGGTTGTTTATCCTGGAGAAGAGGAGGTTTAGGGGTGACCTCATTGCTGCCTACAACTACCTGAAGGAAGGTTGTAGCCAGGGGCGGGGGAGAGAGGGGGTTGGTCTCTTCTCCCAGGCAATCAGCAACAGAATGAGGTGACACAGTCTCAAGTTGTGCTGGGGGAAGTATAGGCTGGATGTTAGGAGGAAGTTCTTTACAGAGAGAGTGATTTGCCATTGGAATGGGCTGCCCAGGGATGTGGTGGAGTCACTGTTCCTGGAGATGTTCAAGAAAAGCCTGGCTGAGGCACTTAGTGCCATGGTCTTGTTGACTGTCTAGAGCTGGGTGATAGGTTGGAGGTCTCTTCCAACCTGCTTAATTCTATGATTCTATATATACATAAACATCCATATATATTTTTTAGAAGCTTATTAAGACTACAGGATCCAGTGGGAAATTAAAATATTTGTTAGCTCTTTCATATAATGAAGACAGCTCATGTTATTGCTCACAGTTGTAAGATTTTTAGCAAACACTGTATTTTAGAATGCTAGTAATTCTTCTCCAAACAACTCTTAAGGAGTTTTCAACGATCAATTAATTTACTGTTTTATGGTTATGTAAGTGTATCTTTAGTTGCATATTACTAAGAACATTAGATGTCTTTAAACTAGATCCAATTATGCTGCTTTGGCATTGAGATATGAGAGTCTTTTTTCAGATAATTTAAATGTTTTTCAGCTGTTACAGTTTCAAAAGCTGAGCTGAGATGCTGCAAACCTCAGCTGTGCTCATTGCAATTTTACATGAGATGAGTTTCACCTAACTTCTTACTGCCTAAATGGCTGTATTCCAGTAGCAGCCTGTTTCATTTAGCCAGTGTTTTCATTTAAATGTACATTATTACTTGCTCTGTATTAATTTATAAAGGACAGGTCTAATTGAACTGCTCATGTATGTCAGTGTGACATGGCCAGATTTCTATAAATAGAACAAAGTTAGCAGTGGGGAGAGATGCTTGGTAATGACAAATACAAGCAAATTGCTTTAGACATGGTTTACCATAATCACTGGCCACTGTTAACCAGATAGCAAAGATCATGGGTTACAGCTGTTTCATCAGTGTTTATCCAGTGCAAAGCTCAGTGCACAGTCATGTGAAATTGTCTACAAAATGGGAAATTTGTACCATGAATGCTTCAATATTATTTTCCTTTCTTGTACACTTTACTCAAATGTATCCATAGCTTTGGTATTCCTTTTGAACAAGCAGGAGTTAGATTTTGGAAATGGGAAAATATTGATCCTTAAAAATTAAGAATTTCTTCATGCTCCTTGTGATGGTTTGGGTGTTCCCCACCCCTCCACTTTGGAAATCACCCAGACTAGACTCAGCTGGCTCTGGAAATTGAATGAATCTTATATTTACAGCTTAGCACAATATACAAGCAGATATTTACAGTAGATACAGTCATATACAGAAATAGACAAAGTAAAAGGTAATACTGAAACACAACTCCCCTCCCAGAAACCTGAGTCCCCTGGAGGGGCTCTCAACTGCCCTTCCACCTTCTCCCACCCCTCTCAACCTTACCCCAGTCCCAAGGAAGAATGGAGGTTTGGCCAGGGGTTAGGAAGCAAAGTGGATTAATCAGAGAGGCTAGAGAGAGAGATGCAGCTCAGAGCTCCCCAGCAGGAGAAGAGCCTTATCTATGTTTTGATTCTTCTTGTATCTCTCAGCAAGCCTATGAGTGAAGTAGACATCACCATTGTTTTGCTTTCACAGCCTGTGATCTATTTCTTCTCACGAAAACATTCTAGCTAGCTTCAAACTAGCACACTCCTTAAGGGGGGAAAAAAAAAAGGTGTGTATATGGACAATTGCTGTGTTTAAACATTGCTGTGTTTGTATCTGAACAAGGTATGTCTATAATATTCTACCTGTTTCACAAATTATTTATTTTCCTTCTGTGTGCTAGTGTACATAAATGATACAATTGCCTTATGTAAAGACTACCATTTGAAATGTGCATATCTCCTTTCCTTAAAATACTGATGCAAAATAAGATGGAGTGTGAGGGGCAGGATTTATTGAGGAGATGCTAAGGAGGTGGATGAAGATTTTCCAAATTTTTATTAGTAAGTTCTTCTGCTTCATCCATTACTATAGTAACAGAATATTTTATGCTATCATGCCCTCATTCTTTCCTTTCATGAAGGTAAACAGATGGGAACTGAGATGCAAATATGAAAAAACTGAAAACCTAAGGTCAGAAGTGAATATCAGAACCTAGATCTCTGGAGTTCGTTTTTGTTTTAACCCAAACGTATTTATCCTTTTAGTGTAAGAAAAAGTAAATAATTACTGACTGAATTAACAATAACTGTTTTCATTCTTTAGTGATTTCTAAGCTATCTCAATGTGACTGTTTTGTTCAAATCAAGTGAAATGAAGAAACGGCTTCTTGTATTGAGATATTTTGAGTGAACATTTCAGAGAGGCCTAGATGAGGACCTATGCAAAACATGAACTGCATAAACCTAGAAGTGATGCAAGAAATTCTCTCTCTAGGTGATGCAGAGTGTCTTTTATTAAAAAAGGACATCTGAGTATCATAAGGAAAAATGACCTACAGTCTCAGAAAAATGGATTACAGTGTCAATAAACTCACAACCCAAATATATTGTCTTATAATTAGAATTTTTTGTTTAGATTAGTTACTACTGGAAAAGCTCAGCACCTTATTGTACTGATGAGTATTATGGACTTTAACAGCTACTGTTTGTATTTGCATGATGCTTAAAGAGAGACAGGGTATGACTTTTCCTCTTGATGTGGGCAGAATGAAGCTAAATCAGGGCAAATAAAATAGATCTGCTACCATTCCAGCACTGTCCAGATGAGCCCTTCACTTCTTTATTGTGGATGATTGATGATCAGAGGGGTGGAGCACCTTTCCTATGAGGACAGACTGAAAGAGTTGGGGCTGTTCAGCCTGAAGGAGGCTCTGAGGTGACCTTCTTGTAGCCTTCCCATATCTGAAGGGGGCTGACAAAAAAGCTGCAGGGTGACTTTTTAGGCTATCAGGGAGTGACAGGACCAGGGGCAATGGAGCAAAGTTGGAGATGGGGAGAAATGGAGCAAAGTTGGAGATGGGGAGATGCAGACTAGACATGAGTAGGAAATTTTTCAGTATGATAGTGGTGAGAGGCTGGAATGGGTTGCCCAGGGAGGTGGTTGAGGCCCCATCCTTGGAGGTGTTTAAGGCCAGGACAGATGAGGCTCTGGCCAGCCTGATCTAGGGTAGGGTGTCCCTGCCCATGGCAGAGGGGTTGGAACTCGATGATCCTTGTGATCTCTTCCAACCCTGACTGATTCTATTATCCCAAAGTGTATTTCCCTTCAAATTCAATGACCTAAGCCTGGTCCTAAGGCTTTTTTTTTTTTTTTTTAATTATTTTTTCTTATCACAGTTACTTGTTACCTTCAGTCCAAATGCTCCCTCAGCTCTAGTCCTATGGGGCAAGAGGGCAAGAGGAATTCTGTTGCACAGAAATAATCCCTTAATGGTTCCCCATAGCATGTTAAGTTGACTTACTAAAATAGTTACACTATTATCACAATTTAGCTTTGCATTTTAGTCTTCATTTAAGCAGTCCAAATTAGGAGAAATGTTGTTACATTAGTTTCCCCTCCTGCTTTTTAAAAAAGAACACTACAACTTTGCTTGTGAACAGACTAACCTATGCATGTGTGCAAAACCACTGCTATATTTCAACTGTCTTGATCAAAATTTAAGACCAGTGTGTTTCCTGCTCAATTATTGTCGTATATCCACAATTGATGCTGCATGTTCATCCTGAAATTAAAATTTCTAGTTGAATACATTTGAAAAGCACTGGAATACTTTACTTCAGTGACATGAATGACTACCTCTGTCAGATCTGTCACAGGGTGCTGTGGATATGTTAATTCATAGAATCATAGAATCAGTCAGGGTTGGAAGGGATCACAAGGAGCTCCAACCCCCCCTGCCATGGGCAGGGACACCCGACCCTAGATCAGGCTGGCCAGAGCCCCATCCAGCCTGGCCTTAAACACCTCCAGGGATGGGGCTCTGGCCACCTCCCTGGGCAACCTGTTCCAGGGTTTCACCACCCTCATGGTGAAGAACCTCTTCCTAACACCCAGTCTGAATCTACCCGTTTCTAGCCTTGTTCCATTCCCCCTAGTCATATCACTACCTTATATCCTGGAAAGTCCCTTCCCAGATTTGTCATAGGCTCCCTTCATATACTTAAAGGTCACAATAAGGTCACTTCAGACCCTTCTCCTCTTCAGACTGAACAGCCCCAACTCCCTTAGTCTCTCCTCATAGGAGAGGTGTTCCAGCATTGTTTGGACCTGTTCCAGCATATCCATATCTCTCTTGTAATGGGGGCTCCAGAACTGAACGCAGTACCCTAGATAGGGTCTCACCAGGGTGGAGTAGAGGGGGAGGATCACTTCCCTTGACCTGCTGGCCACACTTCTGCTGATGCAGCCCAGGATCTGGTTGGCTTTCTGCATTGCAAGAGGACACTGACTGATCACATTGAGCTTCTTACCCACAGCACCCCCAAATCCCTCTCCTCAGGGCTGCTCTCCAGCCACCCACTGCCCAGCCTAGATTTGTGCTTGGGATTGCCTGGACCCAGATGCAGGACCTTACACTTGGTCTTGTTGAACCTCATGAGGTTGGCTTGTGCCCACCTTTCCAGCCTGTCCAGGTACCTTTGGGTGGATCCCTTCCCTCCAGCCTGTCTGCTGCACCACACAGCTTGGTGTCATCAGCAAACTTGCTGAGGGTGCACTCAATGCCTTTGTCCACGTCACCGACAAAGATGTTACACAAGACTGATCCCAGCACTGATCTCTGAGGGACTCTATTTGTCACTGGCCTCCACTTGGACATGGACACATTGACAGCCACTCTTTGGGTATGGCCATCTTTATCTATCTGGTGGCCCATCCATCAAATCCATGTTTTACCAATTTGGAGACCAGGATGTTGTGTGGGACAACGTTGAAGGCTTTATTCAGGTCCAGGTAAATGACATTGTCAGCTCACCCCTCATGGATTGATGCTGTGACCTGTTCATAGAAGTGCACCAGGTTTGTCAGGCATGATTTGCCCTAGTTGTCCATTATGTATGTCTTACACTGCATAATACTACAGCACCTCCAGATGAAGCTTTTTGTGAGGAAACTGTTTCCTAACAGTAATGAAAAATACACAGTCTGTTACAGCATGACTTTGAATTTCTTAAATGGAATATTGGCACTGTTGGAGCTTAGGCTAATCACAAGAGCCTTTGCCTTCGAACATGTGATTTCTTATGAGGGCTATCAGAGTGAGGGAGGGTCAGTGCCACTTCAGAGCTAGTCTTTGAAGTGTTTTACTCTTTCACATTTTTCCTGCCCTTTGCCTTTTCCTAACAGATAACAAGGGGTAGGTCTTGCTCTTATTCTGTACCTCATCTGTGTGAGGCTTTGTTAGCAGAGCTCCCCTCTGATCATTTGGGAGCATGTTCTTGCCATCCAGGCTCTTTTAGGCTGAATCACATCTGCAGATGTGTCAAGCACCTATCACAGGGTAACTATGGGGGTTCACAGCCAAGGGCAGTATTTAAATGTCTAGATATGGTCACCTTTCAACTTTAAATTTTAGTTCTTTATGACAGAGATATGGAAAGTTTCTTTTTCTAGATAATTCTGAACTATTTTCCCCATAAATCAAAAGCAGTGGAGAATTTTCTCATGGGGGTGCTTGTAGTAGCCACTCTATGTGACTTTTCCCTGTATTCATCTGTTAATTATATTACTGAACAAATATGACTTTGATCTCTAGTTGAAACTTTTCTCCACCTAGATGATACGATGCCTTTTCTAGGGAAGCCTGTTTTGCCATGCTATCATAATAATCTACTTTCTCTCACTGTGTTGTTTAATCCTCACCAGCAATTGAGCACCATACAGCTGCTGGCCTTAAACAAGCTACTGTGAAGAAATTTAACTCCATCATAGCCAAAAGCAGTACACTCTTGTACTTACTCATTTTACAGTCAGTGTGCAAACAATTCAATTTTAAACAAGCAAAGATATAAATATGTAAACTTATTTAGACATTATTGGGTAGCTCATGTGACATTGCATTCATACCAACCTGTTCCCTTTGGCCTAGTAGTTTATCAACTTGACAACTGGCTTATTGCTTCGTAAAAGACTGAAATGGCACCATTATAATCACTTCCATTATTTAACAGAATGAAGGTTTAGTAAATTGTTGTGCAGGCTGAGTACACATAACACTGCATTATACAAAATAACTGTTTGTATTTGGCAGAAACATGTTAACCTTCCCTTTAAAAAGGTTAGACCTGCCATTCTGGCATGATCTCTACAATCACCTCATTTTGTGTTTATTTATTTTGTGTACACAGCCATCTGCAACCTATATTTTCTGTGCTTCATGGCTTTTTTTTTTTCCCCTAAGTCATTCCTCCCCTTGCATAAATGAAGCTGTGATGGCAGAAGATACACATGGGGACAAAAGTTCACTGCTTAATTCTCTGTGCATGATTTAGTTAAATGAGACCTCCAGCTGTCGCTGTCTCTTGTTGAGTACCTTTCCTGATTTAGGGTCCTAGCTCAGGGATACTGGTGTAAAGCTCTGCCTCCTGATCTCTAGCTTAGTGATGAACCACTGCACATGTTTGAGCAGTCACTGAATTAGAGTTCTTTGGCTGTATGTCTTTGTATAACATCTTCTACATACTATGTAAGTGGGATGGAGTATTTGTTACTGAATTACTAATATGGGACCAATATTGTCTGCTTCTTCCTGTGCTGTTCCACCTGTACACCTGGTTGTGGAAAAGAGACAGTTTAAGGAGATTGCACAAAAGCACAGGTATGCATGAAGTGTACAACACGAAGAACGTATAATCTGCACTGCAAAGCAGGTAATACAGACAAGCAGACCATGGGACAACATTTGTGAGCATATCCAGATGTTTCAACAAACCAGTTGTTGAATCAATGCTTTGCAGATATCACAGCAACAGAGATTTTTAAGAAAGAATTATGTTCTTTTAGTGCTTACTTCCCAGTCTGACATGCAGTTTCATGTATTCTGCGTTGGGTTGCTGATCTTCTGTTAGAAGCTTGGAAAGCAGAAGGATAACAAACAATATGTCTTGTATAGCAGCACACAAAACTCAGGCAGAACAACAAAAGGCTTGTTTATGAGCACATCTTTAAATTTTCCATTAGAGCTTGAAATCAGATTTAAGAAAAAGACATTTTATGTTTGTTATGTGAATGTTGGGGAAGAAGAGTGCATTCATGATTTGTGTTTGAAACATTTGTAAATGAAAGTACAGTGGTTGTATTAAGTAAAGGGCATACAGCTAAATAACTTATGTTTTACTTTTTTTGTGACATAATTGATTTGAAAATTATGTTCATTGTATTTACAGGCTGGTGGAACAGCTGGTGAAGGTTTAGATGTAGGGAATGTGTGTATGACTATAACATTACTTGTGCTAGCATGGCTTCCTTGGATGTAAATTCACTTCCTGAACTGTGCTGGTAGAGTCTGGAGCACTGCATGTTATGCTTGGGCTGCAGACCCCAAATAAACACTTTAGTGTCATCTAAGACCAGATAACTTGGATTGCTTGTGTCTGTCACAAAGTAGGCAGCATAGTCTGGATAACAGGGCTGTTTGCTCTGTACTTGGCAGGCTTGAATTCTAGTCAAAACTAGATGGAATTGTTTTTATTTATGTTTCTCATCTTAAAAATGTGAACATTTTTCTTCTTTTCAAAGTTCTTTCATCTATTTTGTTAAGCAGAGTTAATGTGATTGCTCTTGTTCAGGAGCTGTATCTCTGTTCTTCATGTGTGCTGGAAGCAGTTATATACATATACATATACATATACATATGCATATAAAACATGAACAAGACTGCAGGACAGAAGCCAAATATTTCCATACTTCTTCCATGCTGCTGAAATGGCACTAATAGGTGATCAGTCTTGATTGGAAGCTCTGAGTACAATCATTTTAATAGCTCTTCATTTCTTCAATTGATTCACAGAGTGCTAAGGAATAATATCCTTAATGAAGAGATTAAGTATTCTATAACATTTTCACTTGCATGTCTTCTTCTTTTACAAAGTTTTCAATGGAAAGCCATATACGATGTAGCAAATTTAATGCTATCCACATCAGTCAGTGGCAAATATCACAATCTATAGCAGTTAAATTCAGATTTCTGTCATGACAGAACTGCATATATGCAACATAAGTCAGATAACGGACATTATCCCACCAAGGACTACATAAGAATAATATTATCTTACATTTGGGCTATGTAATCTTGTGAGATGTCATTATGCTATTAGTTCTTGCCATTTATTCAAACAATATAGTAAACTGTTAAGATATTAAATAATTTCATAGAATCATAGAATCACAAAATCGTAGAATCAACCAAGTTGGAAGAGACCTCCAAGATCATCCAGTCCAACCTAGCACCCAGCCCTGTCCAATCAACTAGACCATGGCACTAAATGCCTCAGTCAGTCTTTTCTTGAACACCCCCAGGGATGGCGACTCCACCACCTCCCTGGGCATTTATTACACAAGAGCTGAGAATCAAAGCGAGAACAATGGGGGTTTTTTGTACATTCTGTTGAAAAAGTATGCTCATGAGTGTGATCTGCATGTGCAGTTGTGTGATCCAAGAGTTCAAAATGCAGATGAATGTTTATCCGTGGCGTGTGAGCCCATTCCAGGAGACTGTTCAGCACAGTGCTAGATCTCATATTTGTAGTCAGAAATGAGAGCTCCTCTTTCTCTTCTAAGCCTAAAGTGTGCAGCCCAGGCTGTTACTTCTGTTGAATGTTTATTGAAATCTTTATCTCTTGAGCTAATTCTTTATTACTTTCTAGGAAAAGATCTGTGATAGTTATTAGAATGTCCAGATCTTAGTTCTGTGAATTTTCAAGGTGGGTGGCATTAGTTCAGTGTGCATTTAAAATTACATATATTTTGAATTGAGTCCTCCATGTTTTATTTTTGGTCAAAGAGTATTCTATATCTGAGTTAAAAGAGAACTTCACCAAGATAAGGAGTATCAGAATTTGACATTATTATTATTTATTTTCAACTTGGTTGTTGTAGGCAGCTACCAGAACAATAATGTGTGCTTACAGAAAGACCTTTCACAGCTGTGTAACATTAGCAGACACATAAATTGTCAGTTATTCACACAGTCACTTCTGAAAGTTTCTTGAAGTCCTTAGTATTTATAAATTTATGGCTCAAAAGATAGCAAATGATGCTGTTAAGGGAATGTTCTTCATTATGATAACATTTGGATCTTGTCTTAAAATAGATAAATACGTGCAAGTGTGATTTATAGTTTGAACTATCTGCACTGATTTACAAACAGTATGTGGTCCAAACAGGTCTGCTCTTCAAGGTCTTTCAGCCTAGCTCATCTGTTTTCCTCGGGGACATAATACATGAATGGTGGTCTTCAAGAAGAAATAAAAGTAACTCACCACAGCAGAATAAATGTGTGATTGTTGTAACTGAGAATTCAGCATTAAAATACTGAAGAGTTTGTAGTGAGTGGTCTGCATCTGTTTTAAGTGGGCACAAAGTGTTACAGAACTGTCTCAAGCTGAAAGTACAAATGTATCTGGCACTGCTGACAGTTTGCATGGTGGACTCACCAAAGAAGAGTAAGACGGAGGGCCAGATGTCTGCTCATTTTCATCAGTGAAAGGACTTTTGTTGACTTCAGTGGAGCTGGAGACAGAAAATTCTCTCACTCATCTAGATGGTCTCTGTAGGCTTGGATTTTGAGGCAGACAGGTAGTGCAGATCTGTTTAGAAATTATTTTATACCTCTATAAAGGAGATAATGAGTCACCAGGCCTTTAATATAACATTTTCCAGACTTTAAATTCAATATTGCAGGAAAGAGCAGACAGCATGATCATTTTCATATAGAATCATAGAATGAACCAGGTTGGAAGAGACCTCCAAGATCATCCAGTCCAACCTAGCACCCAGCCCTATCCAGTCAACTAGACCATGGTACTAAGTGCCTCATCCAGTCCCTTCTTGAACACCTCCAGGGATGGTAACTCCACCACCTTCCTGGGCAGCCCATTCCAATATTTTAGTGAGAGGAATTAGATTATAGGCTGTGAAAAAGAAACAATGGTGATGTCTACTTCCACAATATGGACATGCACTTCATTGATTTGACTTGGTTTTTTTGAGTCATACTATTGGAAAAAAAATTGTTTCCCAATTTTATAGCTAATATAAAAAAAAATAGATTAAATAGTAGTAATTATTGGTTATTTTCTTAGCGATTTAGACACATAAGCAATGATTTATCTGATGCTTGTTGCACATAGGAAAAATGTGTTTAACACATTTACTCATGTAATTTGGGAAGAATTTTTCCCTTTAATAAAAATGTACAGTTCCCACCAGTTAGAGAGGTATTCCTATTAATTGAAAACTCATAAATCTGACTCACTTGGTGCAATGAATCCTGAATACACAAGTGACTTTCTAGTTTCTACCTTTGTGTGTAGTTTTGTCAATTGCCTTATTAACAGATTAAGAAAAATTCAAAGCAACACTGACACACTACATAGTTTTTTTTCCTATGAAATGGAGAGCAATAAAACAAGTTTTTTCTGTAAACTGTATCTTACTCAAGCACTTTGGCAGACTGGATTTTAATCTCATTTCCAGCTCAGAAAAATAGGAAGTTCAAATCTTGCACCAAAATTGGAGGGGATGGTGGTTCCTGTTAACACACATCTGGCAAGTGACACATAGTAAATTTGAATATTAGATGAAACCTTGGGTCACCGAAGATCAAGTAAGAGAATAGTGCCAGCAACCACGCAAATTTGAGTCTAAGTGGATGCAGGAGTGAGAAGTAAGAACCCCTCTGTGGCAGATTTGACAGCCCTGACAGGAATATAAAACCTGTGATATGTCACAAGGGGCCAAGGCTTGCCAGGATCTGATAAAGATCAGCTTGGTGCCTCCCAGGCACAAAGTGGATCTCCAGACCCAGAAGCTCTAGCTCTCACCCTGTTTTTGTGTGGTCCTGTTGTCTCAGCCTTCAGAACTGACCTCAGTGCACTCTCAACACTGGGTATAAATGGGGTGGTGCTATAGCAACATTTTCAGTTGATTCCCCTCATAGCAAGTAGCAGTCAAAACTTCTCCCAATAGAATAGGATGCCACCTAAGAATATCTCCATGGATTGAATGTGTCCTCACCCCTGCTTTGGTGATTGTGTACTTTGGGTACCCTTGGTTTCCTCTTCATGAGTGAATCTGTGCACATTTTGATTCATCTTTCTAGAAAGATTATTCCTTAAATCTTAAGGTTAAAGCTTAATTGGCTGTGCAGCAGTATATTCCCTGTTGACATCCCATCTTTTAATTTAATGGTATTGGAAGGAATGCTGAGTAATTTTGATTACAGTAAAATCCATATTTTTTAGTAGACATTGCTTTGTTTTATGAGTGCCTTTATAACAACCTTCTCATTGATATCATACTCCTCCTATCAGGTCTTGAGATGCTGATGAGTGCTCTTAAGCTGATGTCAGATCTTAGGAGAGTGAGAATGATCGCACAAAAAAGGGGTAGATACTGGAAAGTGTGTGCGTGTGTCAGTTTTATCATTACGGTTCTTCAGTAACTGGATTGTTTTAGGTGTGTGCTAACAGCATTGCATCTGGGTAAACAGCATTAATTAGACTTCACAGTCTTTAATTAACAAATCAGTTATTGGCTCTGCATGGTAGCTGTATTTCCTTGGCTCATATAAAGTGCAGAAATGGCAGGGACCAAATTAGTGGAAAATGTCAGCAACTTAAGATGTAATTTGGACACAACACGTCAGGTGGAGAGATGTTTGTCTGAATGTTAGATACTTTTACAGAGATTGGCAACTTTATTTACAGAGAATACTCCTGAGGAATTTTACCTAGCAGAATCATATTGCCACTTAGTTAATGAAAAAGACAGTTCCATGAAAAGCAACTACAACCACACTGTTGTGGAGGGCCTATAGGCCCAAAAATAGGCTTGCTTATGCCTATGCATGCCTGAACATGTTTTTCTGCCAGGACCCCTTGCTGTAAACAAGTTGCATAAGCCCACACATACCCAACTCGTGTCTCCCTGGGGTAAGCCCATGTGATCCCCATATTTGGGAAAGTCCAGGCAAGAGCCTTCTGCCTATTACGGTAAGGTTTGGCTGACTACCAACCTGATTGGTCATTCTAGTGGCCAAAGGAGCCATTAATCTTGGCCCACATTCAATAAATAGGGGTGCACAGGTAAACAAAGTGCTCAGCTCTGACTCACCAGCTCAGCTCAGACCCTCAGGCACAGACCCTGTATAGCTCAGCCGCTCTGACCCTCACTTGCAGCACTGAGCTGCTCAGATGCTACCTTGATAACTCAGAGGCCCAGACCTCATGCTCTGACTCATTCGCAGCTCACCTGTCTGTGTATCTTTATTGCAGAGCTCATTTAAGCCTGCACATATATATATATGCGGAGACTATAGCCTCCCAAGCCAGCAGTGCACATCTACACACTATTGTGTTATCAGGACCAGATCCTGCATTGCATTTACCTACAGAGCTCAGACTCCCAGCAACTGCACACATTGTGCATGCCCACTGCCTATCATTGCCTGGTAAAAGCCACTGCCACTGAGATAACCAGGAAGCAGATTCTGGATTGTCTGCACACACGCACAGCCTGCTAGCCATGACAACCATGCCAGAGACAGCACAATATTTTCCTCCTGCTATACCTCAAATCCTACCAGCTGAGAATTCCTGGACACAGCATCTAGAAGAAACCAGCAACACCAAAGGCAGAGATCACCTCTTCACCAGGAGAAAAGGTCAGAAAACCTATTTCCCCAGAAGCTGGGAAGATTTATCCTTTCCCCTCAAGTTGAGAGGATTCCAGCCTCAGAGTCCATGGGCAGAGCTCCCCTGAAGTCTGGACATTAGACATAGGCTGTGATGCAGCCCTGAAGGGTGATTAATAATTAAGAAGAATTGTGAGTAAAGCTTTAATACCTCTGTAAATATCTGTAGCCTCTGACATAGAGCAGAATCAGTTTCAAGCCACTCTGCTGGGCAAATAACAGAGGTCTCAAGTGGCATTAAGCCTCGAGAACTCCTCTCTCTGTTTATAGTTTGAATGTTTGCTTGTTAATTAACAAATTCCTGTACATATTTTATCCTAGATTCTTTTCATAACCGTGTACCGACCTTTAATATTAATATACAGTGGTTGGGGGTGGCGAGAGTTCAGAATATTGAATTTAATAAATCTCTATTTTGATATAAAATTATATTGCTCCAATTAATTTCTCCCCTCCACCAAAATAGTTGTAGGTACAGAGAAGCCCCCTCTGCAACACACACCAACAAAATAGACAAACAACCCTGCTTGCTTAGTCAATGTCTCCATATTTCTCCCAAGTTACCCTTTCTATTTAAAACTGCAAAGCAAATTTGATGCAGAAATGTGTGTTCTCTGTGGCTTCTACCAGCAGCCCAAGTGGAGGTGAGAAACTCTGGGGTAGGTAGGATGAAGAGAAGCAGTGCCTAGGGAGATTCTCAGGACCATGATTTTGCTGGTAATACCACACTACTTAGCTGAAAGATCAGCTTCCAAAGGAAAGCAGACCATTCACACAGATTCAAGCAGTATGCAATAAAATCAAAGGAGCCAAAAGAAATGAGATTTTTAAATGCTGACAGTGCATCAGAAAAGCCATTACACATGATTTTCTTCAACAAGAGGAAGGGCTTCAGAACATTTAGAATTAATTGAATGTATCTGAAGACCTAAAATTAATAAACTCCAAGTAAAGAAATAAATCCTCTTTAACTTGCATAAGACTTGAACAGAAGCACAGAAAGAACTGAAAATATTGATAGAGTTATTATTAACTCTTCAGAACAGTATTTCTTGTGTCTGGTTTATGACAAAAGCTCATTCATGATAGACTCTACTTGGTGAAGCAACTGGTCCTACCAGAGTGTAGAAATGGTATCTCAGGTGAGACAGTTCCTTAAAGCCAAGCAGACACTTGTTCTTCCTGTAAACTGCTGCATTGTAGATATCAATTACCTGCTGCTTAATGATAAACATTCTTATCATTCAGAAGGAACTGCATGTCTCTGCATGATAATACCTCACAAAAACCTAGATAGAAAGACCCTTAGTGAAAATACTTAAAGTTTGTATCTCCAAGTATTATCAGAACACTTAGCATTTAAGGATAAAAAGTAAACAGGAGTGTCTCCACCTTACTATAATTTAAATGTTAAATAAATCTCCATTTACCTTGCTATCATTGATTTTAGAGAAATGCCTTAATTCTTCCTCAGACAAAACAGATTTCTCTTTCAAAGAGTCTCACACCTCATTATATTTTGTCGTGGAGGGCCCATAGGCCCGAAAATAGGCTTATTCATGCTTTGTTTTGCCTGGACATGTTTTTCTGCCCAAACCAGAGGTAAACACATAAATGAACACAAAGGGATACAATACACCTGGTGCCATAAATTCTGGCCTGCCCAGGGCCCCTGGTTGTCTAAGGTGGTTGCATAAGCCCACACACCCAGCTCATGTTTGTCAGGTGCTAGGCCCATGTTATCCCCATATTTGGGAGGTCCAGGCCTGTGGCTTTTCCCTATTATGTATGGTTGGCTAGGTGCCAAGCTGATTGGTCGTTTTGGTGGCCAATGGGCCATTAATCTTGTCCCGCATTTGATAAATAGAGATACACAGGTAAACAACGTGCTCATTATTATGCTTAAGCCTGCCTGTATCTACGGAGCTCAGTCTCCCATGCAGCCGTGCACCCTATTACACTCCTGCTGCCTTATCACTGCCTGGTAAGCTCTACTGCTGCTGACTTACCAGGAAGCAGACCCTGGATTGTCTGCATGTGATCAACCTGTGTGGCCAGCATGAGACTGTGCTGAGACTGCATGGCACTGTACTCCTTCTGCACCTGAGGTCCTGCCTAAGAATCCCTGGGCAGAGCGTCCAGAAGAAGCCAGGAGAACAAGGTCAGAGACTATCCCTTCCTCAGAAGCTGGGAAGATTCTCCTTTCCCCTGAAGTGAGGAGAATTCCAGCCTCAATGTCCTCAGGCAGAGTCCCCTGAAGATTGGACACTGTGATGTAGCTCTGGAGGGTGATTGATAATTAATAAGAATTTGTGTGTAAATATTTTAATGCCTCTGCAATTTCTCTTGCCTTTTGCCATAGAGCAGAAAGAGCTTCAGCTCACCTACTGGGCAAGCAGCATATTGACCCCAAGTGGCATTAAGCTGCGGGGAAGCTCCTCTCTCTGTTTATAATTTGAATGTCTGCTAGTTATTAACAAGTTACTGTTTGATATATTCCTAGAATGTCTTCCATAATGGTGTAGATCCATATTAATATTAAAATCCAATGGTTGGAGATAGTGAGAGTTCAGAATATTGAAGTTAATAAATTGTATATTTTTATAGAATATCATCTCACACCAGTTAATTTCTCCCCTCCGCCACAATTGGCATAGACAGCAGAATACCCTTCTGTGACAGGTTGGGTAGAAATGGTATTTCCTTAGGTATGTTATAGCACCTACTCCATCAACTGGTCTCCTAAAATCTGCTTTGAATTGGCTCAGAGAACCATGGAGTCTAGTTCAGCATGTCTGACACAGCCAGTTGGAGATGACAAAAACTAGACATAATAATATACTCCCTAGCTCCACACTGCATTCCCCCACCTGCTAGAAATTTCTGTTTCACAATCATCCTAATCAAGAGGTGGTGCTTTGTGTACAGTTATACCTCAGGCAAGTTTTGCAGGTATTTATCTTTTTTTCCTAAATTTTGAATAATTTTTAAACCTACATCATAGCATCCACTGACAAAGGACCTCATAGCTGAATAATCTGTCATGTGCTGAGAAATTTGTTCATTTGTTTTTAAAGCAATGTCCTAAATTGAAGTAACTACTTTGGTATGCAAAGAATCATAGAGTAGCTGAACTATTTTTTTTCATATTTACTGTTCTATCCACATATACATTTCTTTCAGATCACTTCAGGAATTACTGGAAGGTGACAGAAATCAAGAATGCATTAAAATATGAGTGTTTTATTCCTTAATTCAGTATTTCTTACTAGCTGATATCAACCAAGAAAGCACATACACATACACACACACACACACACATATATGTATTGAAGCATCTAGATTTGTCAAAATTAACTGCATGTGTCTGGTCCACAGGTTGTGTCTAACAACTGACACTACTCAGACTGCACCTGTACACTACAAAGAAAGCCCTTTTTTCTTTGGCAAATACTGAGAAACAAGCACACTTTTCTGGAGTTCACTGCTAAGAGCAGTGAACAACTGTGCTAGTTTGAAGCAAGCTGGAATGTTTTGGTAAAAGAACTAGATAATGGGCAGTGAAATGAAAAACAGTTGTGTCTCCTTCTCTCACAGTCACGCTGAGAATCCTGGGAAGAAGAAGTAAAACATTCTCCATTTTGCCTCTCACTTTGCTTCTGGGCTTTGATGAAGCTGCATCTCATTAACCTTGCTGCCAACAACCCTGCTCCCTAACCTCTTGGCTGCACCTCTTTTCTTTCAGAGAACTGGGGTAAGGTTGAGAGGGCAAGGGGAGGTGTTGGGGTGGTTTGAGAGCCCCTCCTGGGGACTCAGGTTTCTGGGAGGGGAGTTGTGCTTCTGTATTGTTTATCCTTTGTATTTTTCTGTATATAACTGTATACATTATAAATAGCTGCTTGTATATTTGCTGCTGTAAAATAAATAGCTTCATTTATATTCCCAGAGGCCGTCTGAGTTAGCTGGGGCAATTCCAAAAGTGTGGGGGGGCGGGTAAGAGCCCAAACCATCACAACAACGTTCAAGACTGTTTCTGTAGTATGCTGAGAAGACAGTTCTGCCCATTTACCTCACACAGGTTCTTTGTTAAGTTTGACGCTGAGAGTGTGTGTTGAGTCCATGTGTCTCTGGATATGAACTTTGTCACTGAGAATGAGATTTGCTTTAATGACCACATCCTGAAACCAAGACATGAACAATCCTCAGCTAGCACGAGTCTCTGTGCTCCTTCCTGTAGCCAGTTTGCAGGTATAAACATGTTACCATCCATATAAACAGACACAGTAATGTCTTCCTTCTGAAGCAGATATACTCCTCAAAGAAGTCTTCTAGGCTTTTTCACTGTAGAAGGTACAGCTGAAAGTATATGTGCTACTTTGCTTTAAAACAAAGTAGTCACCTTTGGCAGCAATTTAAAGAGCTAGCTTAGGCAGAAGATACACATTGTGCCTGAGCATGTCTGCTAAGTTAACACTTCTGAAAGACCTTACTCCTCTTTTCCTCCCTTACCTCCTTCCCTTACCCAGTCCAATATTTTCTTTTCTTTCTAATCCTCCTTCTTGCTTCTCATTTAATTGTTTACCGAGGTGAATCACTTACCAACCCTCTAATTTCTACTATTTTTATTATTCTTTTTGATGTAGAAGGGTATTTAATAGTTGTCTAAGTGATTTGAAAGGTACCAAAACTGATGCAATGTGTGTGTGGCAGAAGGAGAAGGAGAGAGGGAGAAAAGTTTTTCCTTTTCAGGTGATAGATTGGTGACAGGATTACTATGCCACCCCTCCATAAATGTCATAACTAACATGTCAAACACTACATTTGACTGTAACTGCAGCATCTACAACTGCTGTAGGTGTTTGGAAGCAGCAAAGCTGCAGTATCTGTTTTGAAGACTGAATTACCAGCTGTAACATTATACAGTATGTACTTTGCTGTATCACCACTTGAAAACAAATGGGTTTTGCAGGTCATTCCTCAATGGTATTTATTCCCTTTGCTTTTTCATGTGTTCACCCTGTACTGGCCATTAAAATAAAGCAACAAGTACATAGTTCTAGGCAACCAGCAATAGAACAAGGAGACACAGTCTCAAGTTGTACTGGAGGAGGTATAGGCTGGATATTAGAAGGAAGTTCTTGCCAGAGAGAGTGATTTGCCATTGGAATGGTCTGCCCAGGGAGGTGGTGGAGTCCCTAGAGGTGTTCAAACAAAGCCTGGGTGGGGCACTTAGTGCCATGGTCTAGTTGACTGTCTAGGACTGGGTGTTAGGTTGGACTGGATGATCTTGGAGGTCTCTTCCAACCTAACTGATTTTATGATTAGTGCTAAGGCAGGCAAATGCGTGTTAGAAGAGGCTTTCTATCTCCACACTTGCTATCTCCCAGAAACAAGTTTTTTGTATTAACCTGTACTTTATAACCATATAATCTGCATACTATTTAATGTAATCCTAATAGCTTGTTTATTCTGGCCGTGGAGCACTCTGTTAATGGAGTGTTGTGTCCAGTTCTGGGCTTCTTGGTTTGAGAAGTACAGGGAACTTCTTGAAAGAGTACATCAAAGCTCTACAAAGATCATTAGGACACTATGACTTCTCATTAAAAAAAGCTGAGAGATTTGGGGTTTTTTAGTCTGGAGAGGAGAAGACTGAGGGTGAATTTTATCACTGCTTGTAAATACTTAACTGGTAAGTGTCAGGATGATGAGACCAGTCCTTTTTCAGTGGTGCTCAGTGACAGGACAAGAGATAATGGGCACAAACTTGTACATAGACAGTTCCATCTAAATATGAACTTCTTTATTCTGAAGGAGGTAGAGCACTGGAATAGGCTTCCCAGAGAGGTGGTGGAGTCTCCATCTCTGGATCTCTGTGCAAGCTGCTGAATGTTGCCATTTAAGCCTTCCTGGAGCCCATAAGCCCAATGGATAAGAATTTAGGACGCCTCCCTTCTCCCTGTCTCCCCATATGGACAAATTAGACAAACAAGTAAAAAAGGGTAAAACAACCAAAGAACAGCCTTGCACTGATTTGGAAGTTAAAAGGTAATTTTAACAATAAATAAAAGGGATTTAAGGTAAAGGAAGGTTACAGAGATATAAGGGAAGGTAACAGATACAGATATATATACAAAGTCAGGTTGAATGGCAGTGGATTGTCTGGATTGAGATGGATTGCCCTTGGATGGAGGCCCCAGACATGAGGTAGCGGGTCTAGCCACGTGGTTAGGCCAGTCATTTGGTAAACAGGAACAGCAGAACAAGGAGATCCCGTGGAGGCAAAGGCAGGAGTGAGAGTGAGCAGGAGCGAGAGTGAGCAGGAGCTTGAATGCCTCTTACATAGGGTTATGGGCAGGAAGTGGGAGTGGAATAAACTTTGACCTGGGGGGGTCTTCCCCCCCAGGAGGGGCCTGGTCTCCCTGGCCACCTATGAGTCAGGTTTCCAGACCACTCCCCTGCCACAGATGGGCTTAACCTAGTACACTGAGGATGAACCTGCTCAGGTGGGAGTGGTTAGACTAGATGGCCTCTCGAGATTCCTTCCAACCCTTATCATTCTGTGATTTTGAAGTGATGAGGTTAGCTACAAGCCAAGACTCAGATTTTCCAGTAAAGATTTCTAGTAAGAGAAGGAGTGTAGAGGTGCTGAGAATCTCCAGCATATTTGGGTGAATAAATTGTTCTTGCAATTTTTGTAAACACAGCTTTCTTTCTTTTTATTTTTTTTTACCCAAGAAATTGTGAACTTCCCAAAACATACATTTATTCCACTGGGGAAAAAAAAAGAAAAAAAAGGAGAGAGAAGAGTGTTTAGAAATCCTTCATTGACAAGTTGGGTATTCAAAAAGTTTTGGAGGCCACTGCTGTGGTCATCCTTCCAGGAGTTTCTCTAGCTAAAGTTCTTCACAGACGTACCCTCTGAATACTGAAACTCAGGAAATATGACTTAACACACTTTGACTTTCTAACAGTAATGCCAGTTGAGCAACTATGTAAGCTGGTTTCAAAAAACTCTTTCTGTTTACTGCTTTTATAGTGTTTTGTTTTGTTTTGTTTTGTTTTTTTTCCTTTCAGCCTGTAATCAAAACAAGCATTTAAATGGATCTGAAACGTGTTCAGGCTGTTTCTTCATTCTAGACAGTTCTCCCCTAGCAGGTCTACATTTCACAGAATCACAGAATGTTAGAGCTTGAAAGGCACCTCCAGAGATCATCGAGTCCAACCCCCTTACCAAAGTAGGATCCCCCAAGGTAGTCCACACAGGAATGCATCCAGCAGGTTTTGAAAGTTTCCAGAGAAGGAGACTCCACAAACTCTCTGGCAGCCTGTTCCAGTGCTCCATGATCCTCGCTGTAAAGAAGTTTCTCCTTATGTTGAGGTGAAACCTCAACCTTCTGTGCCCCAGTTTGTAGCCATTGCTCCTTGTCTTATTGCTGCACACCACCAAAAAGAGATTGGCCCCATCCACTTGACATCACCTCTCAGATATTTGTAAACAAGGATGAGATCTGCTCTCAGTCCTCTCTTCTGCAGACTAAGCAGCCCTAGGATTCTCATTCTCTCTTCATAGGGGACATGCTCACGTCTCCCACTCATCCTCGTGACTCTCTGATGGACTATTTCCAGCAGATTCCTGTCTCTCCTGAGCTAGAGAGCCCAAAACTGGACGCAGTAATCCAGGTGCAGTCTCATCAGAGCAGAGTAGAGGGGAAGAAGAACCTCCTTAGACCTGCTGGATACACTTTTCCTGGTGCACCCCAGGATGCCATTAGCCCTCTTGGCCACAAGAGGACATTGCTGTCCTATGGTGAACTTGTCCTCTAAGACTTAGAATCATAGCATAGAATAAACTTCAAGGTCTTTGTGGAGCTGCTCTTCCCCAGGGCAATCCCTCACCTGTACTCGTGACTGCTGTTATTTCTCTCCAGGTAGAATTTGCAGTTGTTCTCTTGAGTGTTTTCTCTTTCGAAGTTTCTTGTAAAGTTTCAGAGTGGTATCTGAACTAGGGTTTCCATCTTACGTGTTTTCTTTGAGGTATGAGACCTTTCTCTGAGTTTAAAGTTAAACTCCAACTTTGCTCATAATATTGCCGTAGTGATTTATCCCTTGGTCAGTGTAAAGCTGATGGTAGTAACAATATGACTAGATATTAAAATAGCTCAGTAACAGAGAGGCAAGGAAAAGATAGCAGATATGAATCTGCCTGAGATCTTTGCACTTGCTGAACTGTGATACAGATTTGATTTCAGAATTATGGGGAAGTGAAATGTCACCTCTTCTGCACAATGAATAAAGGCCACCCTGCTGTTACAGACGTTTTTATTTTGTTGAATCAGAAAAAAAAAAGATAAAACACATTTAAAAATCCCAGTTTTGACCTTCTGCAAGTCATGATCTGGTTCAGGTTATGATATTACTACATTCAACTACTGGTTCTCTTTTAGACCTTTGTTTGTACAGGTGTATAATCCTATGAACAAAACTCAGCCGTCACCACCCAAGGAGGAGCTAGATGTCCACATGGGAGCTGGATTACACACCTAGAAACCCAGCTTCCAATCCTATACTAGTGCTGGAAGGAGAACCACTATGAAGATTAACCTGCGAGGCAGGCAAACAGCCACCTCAAAAACACAACTGATTTTAAAACGTCCAAAAGCACCATGGACACTGTGTCCAGAGGACATGCACAGACTGTGCTCTTGTGATGCAGCCTGGAACACCTGCATGCTCTGCAGCTCCTGAGTGCTGGAGGACACACACCTCAGAGGACCAAGACAGACATCCAAAAACACTGCGTTCACCTAGGACTTCAGCAACTGTGAGGCAGGATATAGATACAAAGGTGTATCAAATTAATTGTCGTGTCCCATGGATCAGTCTGGCATCCATGGCCTTTGTCCATGCACACTTACTAGGAAACCAATATTCAATTGTTTCCTTCTTTTCTTTTCTTTTCTTTTCTTTTCTTTTCTTTTCTTTTCTTTTCTTTTCTTTTCTTTTCTTTTCTTTTCTTTTCTTTTCTTTTCTTTTCTTTTCTTTTCTTTTCTTTTCTTTTCTTTCCTTTCCTTTCCTTTCCTTTCCTTTCCTTTCCTTTCCTTTCCTTTCCTTTCCTTTCCTTTCCTTTCCTTTCCTTTCCTTTCCTTTCCTTTCCTTTCCTTTCCTTTCCTTTCCTTTCCTTTCCTTTCCTTTCCTTTCCTTTCCTTTCCTTTCCTTTCCTTTCCTTTCCTTTCCTTTCCTTTCCTTTCCTTTCCTTTCCTTTCCTTTCCTTTCCTTTCCTTTCCTTTCCTTTCCTTTCCTTTCCTTTCCTTTCCTTTCCTTTCCTTTCCTTTCCTTTCCTTTCCTTTCCTTTCCTTTCCTTTCCTTTCCTTTCCTTTCCTTTCCTTTCCTTTCCTTTCCTTTCCTTTCCTTTCCTTTCCTTTCCTTTCCTTTCCTTTCCTTTTCTTTTCTTTTCTTTTCTTTTCTTTTCTTTTCTTTTCTTTTCTTTTCTTTTCTTTTCTTTTCTTTTCTTTTCTTTTCTTTTCTTTTCTTTTCTTTTCTTTTCTTTTCTTTTCCTTTTTTTTTTTTTTTTCCCCCCAGACAATGATCGGGTTAGAAAAGCTAAAGCACAGCTAGAATTAAATCTGCCTAGGGACATTAAGGGGAACAAGAAGAACTTCTTCAGGTATATTAGTGGGAAAAGAAGGACTAGGAAGAATGTGGGACACTTACAGAAGGGAAATGGACAGCTTGTGACAAAGGATGTGCATAAGACTGAGGTGCTCAATGACTCTTCTCCCAGGCAACCAGCAACAGAACAAGGGGACATAGTCTCAAGTTGTGTCAGGGTAGGTATAGGCTGGATATTAGGAAGAAGTTCTTCACAGAGAGAGTGATTTCCCATTGGAATGGGCTGCCCAGGGAGGTGGTGGAGGCACTGTCCCTGGAGGTCTTCAAGAAAAGACTGGATGAGGCACTCAGTGCCATGGTCTAGTTGATTAGTTAGGGCTGGGTGATAGGTTGGAGTGGATGATCTTGGAGGTCTCTTCCAACCTGGTTGATTCTATGATTCTATGATTCTTTGCTTCAGTCTTCAACAGCAAGGGCTTCAATCACAATATCTAAGTCCAGCATGCAAAAGTAAGGACTAGGAGAAGAAAAATCTGCCCACTGTAATTGAAGATCATGTTTGTGAGCACCTAAAATATCTGAACAAGCACAAGTCCATGGAGCCTGATGAGATCCACCCACAGGTCCTGAGGGAACTGGCAGATGAAGTTGCTAAGCCACAGTCCATCATGTTTGAAAGGTCATGGCAGACTGGTGAAGTTCCTGCTGACTGGAAAAGGGCAAACATAACACCCATCTTCAAGACGGGAAAAAAAGGATAACCCTGGGAACTACAGACGAGTCAGTCTCACCTATGTGCCTGGTAAGATCATGGTGCAGATCCTCCTGAAGGCTCTGCTAAGGCAGATGGAAAACAAAGCAGAGGTGATTGATGCTAACCAGCAGTGCCTCACCAAGGGCAAATCATGCCTGACAAATTTGGTGGCCTTTAATGATGAAGTCACAGCAACAGTGGACAAGGGAAGGTCAATTGACATCATCTACCTGGACCTGCACATTTGACTCTGTCTCACATGACATTCTGATCACCAGACTGGAAAAAACCACAGATTTGATGGGTGGAGCACTGCTGGATAAGGAATTGTCTGGATGGTTGCATGCAGGGAGTGGTCATCTCCAGCTGGAGACCAGTGACAAACGGCATCCCTCAGGGGTCAGTGCTGGGACCAGTGCTATTTAACATCTTTGTCAGCAATATGGACAGAGGAATTGAGTGCAACCTCAGCAAGTTTGCAGATGACACCAAACTGTGTGGCACAGCTGACACGCTAGAGGGCAGGCATGCTATCCAGAGGGACTTGGACAGGCTGGAGAGGTGGGCACAGGCCAACCTTGTGACATGCAATAAGGGCAAGTGTAAGGTCCTGTCCCTGGGTCTGTGTAATCCTGAGCACAAATCCAGGCTGGGTGGAGAATGGCTGGAGAGCAGCCCTGAGGAAAAGGACCTGGGAGTCTGGGTTGATGAAAAGCTCAACATGAGCTGGCAGTGTGTGTGTGCAGCCCAGACAGCAACTCTGTGCTGGGCTGCATCAAGAGAAGTGTGGCCAGCAGGGCAAGGGAGGGAATTCTCTCCCTTTACTTTGTTCTCGTCAGACCCCACCAGGAGTACTGTGTGCAGTACTGGAGCCCTCAAAACAAGAAGGACGCTGAATTGTTGGAGCCAGTCCAGAGGAGGGCCATGAAGATCATCAGAGGGCTGAAGCACCTCTGCTATGAGGACAGGCTACAAGAGTTGAGGCTCTTCAGCCTGGAAAAGAGAAGGCTGTGAGGAGACCTTATAGCAGCCTTCCAGTATCTGAAGGGAACATACAGGAAGGCTGGGGAGGGACTATTTACAAGGTCTTTGTGCTAGTTTGAAGCCAGCTAGAATGTTTAGGTGAGAAGAACTAGATTACAGACTGTGAAAGAGAAACAATGGTGATGTTTTCCTCACTTATAGGCTTGCTGAGATGTACAAGAACAAGAGTATAAACATAGATAAGTCAGTTCAGGCACAGCCTGGGCTTTGAGCTGCATTTTCTCTCTAATCTCACCCTCCGTCTCTCTTATTAATCCACTTGCTTTCTAACCCCCCTGGCCAACCCTTCATTCTTCCTTGGGGCACAAGGCAATTTCTAGGGTGAGGTTGAGGGGTGGGAGAAGGTGGAAGGGCAGTTGGGAGCCCCTCCTGGGGACTCAGGTTTCTGGGAGGGCTGTTGTGTTTCTGTATTACCTTTTATCCTGTATATTTCTGTATATACTGTAAATACCTGCTTGTACATTGTGCTAAACTGTAAATATAAGCTTCATTCAATTTCCAGAGCCAGCTGAGTCTACTCTGGGTGATTTCCAAAGTGTGTGTGGGGGTGGGTAACACATAAACCACCTGTGAGAGTCTGATCCTCTCTCTTGTTAATCAACAAAGATAAAGATTGCATCGTCCCTCCTTAATCAACAAAGATTGCATCATCTCTCCTTAATCTTGTTACTTCTGGGACTCAGACTCGGTGCTTGGCCCAAAAGCTCAGAGATGCAAATCAACAGACAATACCTTTGAAACCCCTAGACCTCACCCTAGCTGGACTGCCCAGGAAGCCTCCATCTTATCTCAGCTGCCCCCAAGGGCTGTGTATGCAGGGTGTGGACAGGTGTAGCCGAGAGAGGGCAGAGGCTCTCCCCCCGGCGATGCCGGACCCCTGCGAATGTGTGAGAATGCACAGGAAGATGCCCTGGGGGGCTGCAGCTGGACACTGAGCAGAAAACTGTATAAAAAGGCAGGAGAAATGCCTGCCAAAGGGTGGTATCCCCACCAGTGGCATTCCCAGCGGACCACCATTCCCACCGGACCACCGAGGGCAGACCATCACCAGACCACCAGAACTGCACACCGCCTGAAGAACCTCTGACAAACTCCGCAGAAGATCATCCCTGGGCCACGCACCCGTTTCTCTCTCTCCCCTTCATCGGCGGCTGAGGGTAATATGATCACAGCCTTTTCCCCTTCCCTGCTCCTTCCTTTCTTCTCCGTCGATCTCTTTATCTTTCTCTCTCCCCCTTCTCCCCTCTCTCCCTCCGTTTTGCCCAACCTTATCCTTTAATAAACAGTTTCATGGTGATATCTGATCTCGTTTGCACCTTAATTTCACAGCACGGAATCCATAAGAACTGGTCTAGCTCCTCTGGACAGAGATACTGTTCACCTCTGCTCCTCCGGACCTTGACACCACCACAGTCTTGTAATGACAAGATGAGGGGTAATGGGTTTAAACTTGAAGGGGGGAGATTCAAACTAGATGTTAGGAAAGGATTCTTTCCAGTGAGGGTGGTGAGACACTGGCACAGGTTGCCCAGGGAGGTTCTGCATGCTCCCTCTCTGGAGGTGTTCAAGGCCAGGTTGGATGAGGCCTTGAGCAATCTGTTCTAGTGGGAGGTGTCCCTGCCTATGACAGGGCACTGGAATGGGATGATCCTTGAGGTCCGTTCCAACCTAAACCTTCTATTATTCTATGATGCTGTGATTTGTTTAGTACAGCTTGTTTAATTAATCCCAGTTTAGACTTCTCTACTGGAATACAGAGGTACAGATTTATATCTGGCAAAGATATATATCTGGGTCAAGAACTGTCTGGAAGGTTGGGCACAGAGAGTGGTAGTGAATGGTGCCACACCCAGTTGGCATCCAGTCACTAGTGGTGTGCCCCAAGGATCAGTGCTGGGCCTGGTCCTGTTCACTATCTTCACTGATGATCTGGACGAGGGAGTTGAGTCCAGCATCAGTAAGTTTGCAGATGACAGCAAGCTAGGAGCAGGTGTTGATCTGTTGGAGGATAGGAGAGCCCCACAGAGGGAGAGCCCTGCAGAGGGACCTGGACAGGCTGGATGGGTGGGCAGAGGCCAATGGGATGAGATTTAACAAGACCAAGTGCAGGGTTCTACACTTCAACCACAACAATCCCAAGCAGCAATACAGGATGGGCACAGAGTGGCTGGACAGCAGCCAGGAAGAAAGGAACTCAGGGGTACTGGTAGATAGTAGGCTAAAGATGAGCCAGCAGTGTGTCCAGGTGGCCAAGAGAGCCAATGGCATCCTGGCTTGCATCAGGAACAGTGTGGCCAGTAGGACAATGGAGGTTATTCTTCCCCTGTACTCAGCACTGGTCAGGCCACACTTTGAGTACTGTGTCCAGTTCTGGGCTCCTCAATTCAAGAGAGGGGTTGAGGTGCTGGAATGTGTCCTGAGAAGGGCGACCAAGGTGGTGAGAGGCCTGGAACACAGCCCTGTGAGGAGAGGCTGAGGGAGCTGGGGTTGTTTATCCTGGAGAAGAGGAGGCTCAGGAGTGACCTCATTGCTGTCTACAACTTCCTGAAGGGAAGTTCTATCCAGGTGGGGGTTGGTCTCTTCTCCCAGGCAACCAGTGACAGAATGAGGGGATAAAGCCTCAAGCTGCACCAGGGCAGGTTTAGGCTGGACATTAGTAAGAATTTATTTGCAGAAAGAGTGATTGGCATTGGAACGGCCTGCCTGGGGAGATGGTGGAATCACCACCCCTGGAAGTGTTTAGAAAGAGACTGGATGTGGCATTTGGTGACATGGTTTAGTTGATTAGATGGTGTTGGGTGATTGGTTGAACCTGATGGTTTTGAAAGTCTTTTCCAACCTGATTAATTCTGTGATTCTGTGTCCTTATCTAAGATCCTGCACAGCAATTGTTTCATGGTGAACACATTACCCACCACCTCTGGCTGCAAAGGAAATTGTCTTATAATATAGGATGATGATTGTTCCTGTGTTGTACATGTTTGTCATAGTTCCTCTGATTATAGCAATAAACTTTATCTATAAAAGAAATCCATCAGCTCCTGCGAAATCGGATCATAAAAAATGACACATTGTGTACTTCAAGCAGCTTGGTCTATTACAGTCTGCTAGAGCCATTGCTTGTTCTCATCATCCTTTCTCTAGATTACTGAATCAAACTCACAGTCTTATTTACTTTCTTCAAAGCTTCCAGTGGCATGGTTATAATATAACCAAAGATTAGCATGACAGTGTAAAGCAAAGACAAGATTTACAGCTCATCTATTCAGGTGAAAAGACAGGTGGAAACTTCAACATACATTTTTCTCTGCATCAGAAACTGGTACAAAGATTCAGAGGGGTTAATGACTACTTCAAGTCTCAGCATTTGTCACTTCCAGTGATATGTGAGAATATTTGGATTTGTCCTACCTAAACCAGCTTAAGGAAGTATGGATGGAAAGATGGAGCTGGGCTCTTTTTGGTAAAACCCAAAGACAGGACACAGGGCAATGGGTGGAGGAGTTTTTTCACTGCAAAGGTGACAAAACACTTGAACAGGCTGCCCAAGAGACTGTGGAGGCTTCCGCTCTGGAGAAACTAAAAATCCACCTGGAGACATTCCTGTCTGGTTTGGTATAGGTGATCCTGCTGTAGCAGGGAATTTGGACTGGATGATCTTTTGGGGTCCCTTCCAGCTCCTGACATTCTGCGATTCTGTGATTCTGTGAAGTATTACCATGCAAGCAAATATATGGACAACTATGTAAGAATCTAATGCCAAACAAATATCTGCCTGTCCTCACAATTAAACACACATGATATATACCTCTTTCAAGCTCAATACATTTCTACAAGACACTTACATACATTAAATAATATACAGGTTATATGGTTGATATATATACAGGTTAATATAAAAAACTTGTTTCTGAGAGATAACAAGCCTCTTCTAACATACACTTGCTTGCCTTAGCAATAATCATAGAATCACAGAATCGTAGAATCAACCGAGTTGGAAGAGACCTCCAAGATCATCCAGTCCAACCTAGCAGCCAGCCCTGTCCAATCAACTAGACCATGGCACTAAGTGCCTCATCCAGTCTTTTTTTGAACACCTCTATGAATGATGACTCCATCACCTCCCTGGGCAGCCCATTCCAATGGCAAATCACTCTCTCTCTAGTACAGGTTGTGTTTATCAATTCACAATTGAATGAGGTATTTTCTTCTTTCCTTTGCATTTCATTTGTTCATTTGAAAATAAGCAAAAAAATTGCAAACGAGTATAATGTTACTACATCACTATCAAGGGGAGAGAGGAGAGGTACACACTTGCTAGCATATTAATTTCATTTGTAAAGAGGTTCACACCAGCCATAGAAAAATTAGTCTGAAATAAATCAATCATTTTTAATATATGCACCAATTCCGTATTGTCATCACCTTGAGAAATATATATTGTACATAAAGATCTCCATGATATTTGTCATGAGACCATTGTGTGTGTGCATGTGTGAAGTAGCAGAGTAATTTTTCATTGTATTGAAAATAAATAATTGGTTATGAATGATGAATATTATTTCCTGTATGAATATTAATTTTTATTATTAATATTTTAAAATCAGGAAAATTCCCTGAGATTTTTTTAATTTTTGGTTGACAGGAAGTAGTTGCACAGAGGGTGTTTATAAACACAGAATGACCAGTTTAAACAATCAGAACTTGGAAAATAGGAACACAAAACCAGGAAAATTTCTAACTATGCATACAGAGACTTATCATTAATTTCATCATATGTACTCATGACACTTTGGTCTATACATAAGTCACCTGCACAAGGACACTTTCAAAGTCATAATAATGATACCAAAGTAAAATGCAAAATATTCCAGGCAGAAGGAAAGAGAACTGAGATGAAAATGCAAAATATTCCAGGCAGAAGGAAAGAGAGCTGAGATGCTGCTGAGCTACTAGGACAAGCTGCATATTCGTGATGTCCTTGATTCCCAGTTAACAAACCATGAATGAGGAAAGGCAGAAAGGCCCAGTGCATGCTTTTTAAATCACCCTCCATTAAGTACTTCATTTTGAAAATCAAAATGGCCAATAGGCACTAGCACCATTGTTCTGGCCAATGAATTCAAAGCTTTGTGCCTCGTTTGACAATGGAGACACTTTGAGAGGCAGTGTAAGACACCTGACGTGGTGCTAAGTGCCTAGCCCTCAGAACTTTGCTGGAGACAAAACCTTATTGTTTGCTCATTTGACTCAACTTCCCAGACCCACAACAGGAGGAGGAGAGCAAGGGTTAAACCGTCCTGGTAGGATTTATGCCTTCCTGGGACATTCATTTAATTAAGAATATCTCAAGACAAGATGTCCACAATTTTGGTGATAGTTATACAAAATATGATCAGCCAGTCAGCACTTCCTGACCAGCAGCAAATGGTATGTGAAAACTTCCATACTTGGTTTAGGCCAACAGCTCTTGGAAATTTATGTGTTTGTGTTAAGAATTCATAGAATTGTAGAATCATAGAATCAACCAGGTTGGAAGAGATCTCCAAGATCATCCAGTCCAACCTAGCACCCAGCCCTAGCCAATTAACTAGACTACGGCACTAAGTGCCTCATCCAGGTTTTTCTTGAACACTTCCATGAACGATGACTCCATCACCTCCCTGGGCAGCCCATTCCAATGGCAAATTACTCTCTCTGGGAAGAACTTCGTCCTAACATCCAGCCTAGACCTCCCCTGGCACAACTTGAGACTGTCCCCTGGTTCTATTGCTGGTTGTCTGGTGGAAGAGACCAACCCCCACCTGGCTACAACCTCCCTTCAGGTAGTTGTAGACAGCAATGTGGTCACCCCTGAGCCTCCTCCTCTCCAGGCTAAACAACCCCAGCTCCCTCAGCCTCCATGTCCCTATGTGTACTTGAAAAAGACCTACATAATCTTTAGGAAATAAATAAACATTTTCAGTATGATGAACCACAAGCTTGCAGCACTTCCAGTTAATAATAAATGAGGTAATTAACTTTGAACTTATCATGAGAGGCTCAGGGTATTGATTACCATAGAAATATGTTAATAGAGTTAATGGGTAATATTAAAGAGCACATTGATTGAGTGTGTAGTGTGCAATATCACTTAAAGTAAAATATATGATTGATTGAATGTGCTGAGATATCACAAGAACTGTTAACGTTTAAAGAAACCAAAGGAATTGCTCTCTGCTCAGTGTTTTTGTGTACAACCCTGGGAACAGAGAAGAAGGTGTTTTGAGCTAAAGAGGTCAGAGAAGTGAGAAGTTAGTCCCCACATGAGAGCAACAGTCTTAGCCCTCTTGGTTGGCTGTGGCATATTCCACAATCTGTCTGAAAAGCTCTGGGAACAAAGATTTCCTGTCTGATAGAGAGAAGATGAATACATAGATTACTTTCACTGTCAATGTTTCTACCATCTCTTCAAACACATTGAGTGGAAAAAGTACACAAGAAAGCTATTGGTCATAAAAGTTCAAATAGCTTTCAAGCCTTTTCTTTTGGGGGCAGAGTTTTCTGAGGTGCTTCTGACAAGTAATACATTACTTTGTTCTCGGTTAATATTATGATCATAATTCTGCAGATCATGTTAATTCTCCTACAGTATTGACAGGGATAAACCTGGTGGAACGTATTGATCTCTACAGTGTCCTTAAGCCTTTTCTTTCTTCCCTCTTCCTTTCTTCTTTATTTTTGGTTCTTTTCAAGAAGTGACAATGATCATACAGTGTTATACGGTAAATCTTAGTGCTTAGTGAGTTTGAAATAGCTATACATAAATCCACTATTCTTGGAAACAAAAATACAGACTGATCAAGATGGTAAGAATTGAAGGTCTCCCTAGAATACCTAGTTAATTCTCAGCTTCAGATGCCACAGTCAATTGACATTTCAAGAACCAGTGTGTCAACTCACATCAATTTATCAAAAAAATCAGAAAATGCTCTTGTTTTGGGGAGGAAAATAATTCCCTGCATTTGGGAACCATGAGCCAAATACTCTTCAGTGTAACATGATGACATCTTCTAGCAGAAGTTGGGGCCCTACAGGAATGCTGGAGAGGGACTATTTACAAGGTCTTGTAATGACAGGATGAGGGGTTATGGGTTTAAACTGGAAAAGGGTGTTAGGAAAGGTCTCTTTACAGTGAGGGTGGTGAGTCACTGGAACAGGCTGCCCAGGGAGGCTGTAGATGCTCCCTCCCTGAAGGTGTTTAAGGCCAGGTTGGATTGGGCCTTGAGCAACCTGTCCTAGTGGCAAGTGTCCCTGCCTATGGCTGGGGGTTGGAACTGTATGAGCTTTGAAGTTCCTTCCTGTGGCATTTTGTTGGGCAGCATCATGGACTCCACAGGTTTTTCCAAGTGAAGACATTTATTTCCGTAACTTATTTTTCTTGCACACACTTCCAGTTCTATTCACAGGGCAATCTACAGATCACATCATTTGCTACCCATGCATACTAATTACACTGGTTAGTTACATCAGACTTACACCCACATTCCTTCCATTTATACTTCCATTTATCATATCTGCCATCTACACCTACATGGCACCCATTGTTTCATGAATACTGGGCTGAAATACGTCATTCCCGTACCTCCCAACCTAAACCATTGTCGTGGAGGGCCTGTAGGCCCGAAAAGGGGCTTAATTATGCCTTGCCTTGCCTTGCCTGGACATGTCTTTCTGCCAGGACCCCTGGTTGTAAACAGGTTGTGTAAGCCCACACACACTCAACTCGTATCTCCCTGGGGTAGACCCATGTGATCCCCATATTTGGGAAAGCCCAGGCAAGAGCCTTCTGCCTACTATGGTAAGGTTTGGCTAACTGCCAACCTGATTGTTCATTCTAGTGGCCAAAGAGGCCATTAAACTTGGCCCACATTCAATAAATAGGAGTGCACAGGTAAACAACTTGCCTAGCCCAGCTCAGCTCGGACCTCACTGCAGCTCAAACTTGTTTGCACAGCTCTGGCCCTACTTGCAGCTCAGCTCAGACCCACAGGCACAGACCCTGCATAGCTCAGCCTCTCAGATCCCCACACTTGGATGCCATTGAATAGCTCTGATGCTCAAAGGCTCAAACATCATGTTTTGACTTATTTGCAGCTCATCTGCCTGAGTACCTTAAATGTAGAGCTCATTTAAGCCTGCATATATACATACATACATATATATATATATATATATATATATATATATATAAAAGGAGCCTATAGCCTCCAGCCAGCTGTGCATATCTGCATGTCATAGTGCTATCAGGACCAGATCCTGCATTGCATTTACCTACGGAACTCAGACTCCCAGCAGCCACACATACTTTGCATGCCCGCTATCTATCATTGCCTGGTAAAAGCCATTACAGCTGTGTCCCCCAGTTTAGGAGGGACATTGAGATGCTTGAGCGTTTCCAGAGAAGGGTGACAAGGCTGGTGAGAGGCCTCGAGCACAAGCCCTATGAGGAGAGGCTGAGGGAGCTGGGATTGTTCAGCCTGGAGAAGAGGAGGCTCAGGGGTATCACAGTATCACAGTATCACCAAGGTTGGAAGAGACCTCACAGATCATCAAGTCCAACCCTTTACCACAGAGCCCAAGGCTAGACCATGGCACCAAGTGCCACATCCAACCTTGCCTTGAACTGCTCCAGGGACGGCGACTCCACCACCTCGCCAGGCAGCCCATTCCAGTGTCCAATGACTCTCTCAGTGAAGAACTTTCTCCTCACCTCGAGCCTAAATTTCCCCTGGCGCAGCCTGAGGCTGTGTCCTCTCGTTCTGGTGCTGGCCACCTGAGAGAAGAAAGCAACCTCCTCCTGGCCACAACCACCCTTCAGGTAGTTGTAGACAGCAATAAGGTCCCCCCTGAGCCTCCTCTTCTCCAGGCTAAACAATCCCAGCTCCCTCAGCCTCTCCTCATAGGGCTTGTGCTCAAGGCCTCTCCCCAGCCTCGTCGCCCTTCTCTGGACACGCTCAAGCATCTCAGTTATTGGACGTGGCACTTGGTGCCATGGTCTAGCCTTGGGCTCTGTGGTAAAGGGTTGGACTTGATGATCTGTGAGGTCTTTTCCAACCCTGATAATACTGTGATACTGTGATACTGTGATAACCAGGAAGCAGACTCTGGATTGTCTGCACACACACACCCAGCCTGAAGCCATGAAGAACGTGCCAGAGACAGCACGATATTCTCCTCAAATCCTGCCAAACTCAGAATCCCTGGACAAAGCATCCAGAAGAAGCCAGCAGCACCAAAGGCAGAAATCCTCCTTCTCCAGGAGAAAAAAGCTTAGAGAAAACCTATTTCCCCACAAACCAGGAGGATTCACCTATTTCCCCTCAAGCTGGGAAGATTCCAGTCTCAGAGTCCACAGGTAGAGACCCTGGGGAAGTGGACACTAGGCACAGGCTGTGACACAGCCCCGGAGGGTGATTAATAACTGATAAGAATTGTGAGTAAAAGCTTTAATACCTCAGTAATATAAGTTGCCTCCACCGTAGAGCAGGAGTTTCAGCCCACCCTGCTGGGCAAATAGCATAAAGATCCCAAATGGCATTAAGCTGCGGGGAAAACTCCTCTCTCTGTTTATAGTGTGAATGTTTGCTAGTTAAATAACAAATTCCCTGTACATATTTTTGTGTTGGAAGGGCTGCAGCCCAAAACAGAGGCCTCCCGATGCCTCTACATGCCTGGACATGTTTTTCTGCGAGGACCTATGATAGTAAACAGGTTGTGTAACACACACACACCCAGTCCGTGTATCCCTGGGGTCTGCCCAGGTGATCCCCATGTTTGGGAGGGTCCAAGCAAACAGCTCCTGCCTATTAAGGTAAAGTTTGGCTTACTGCCAACCTGATTGGTCACTTTAGATGGCCAAAAGGGCCATGAATCTCAGCCCACAGTCTATAAAGAGGGGTGCAAAGGAGCACTACATGTTTGGAGTGTTCAGAATATTCAGACTTAGCTGTTCAGACTCAACTCTGACCCTGCCTGCAGCGCGGCTCAGCTCTCTGATCCACACAGCAGTGTCCTGCTGCCCTGACTTGCTTGCAAGGCCTAGACATAGAGTCTGGCCCTCACTTGCATGCTCACTGAGGCTTAGACCTCTTGCATTGATTTCGACTCACAGTTAACCTGTCTGTGTACCTTTAGAAGCAGAGCACATTCAAGCCTGCACCTGATACATATATGGGAAGCCGATAGCCCCCTAAGCTGAGAGCCAGCCGTGCATACTGGCCTGCTATCTTGCCTTTATCTATGGAGCACAGGCTCCCTGCTTTAGCCTGGAGGACTAGGACAGCAGATCTTCTGAATTGTCTGCAAACCCACAAACACAACCTGCTAGCTGTGAAAGGACCATGCCAGAAACTGCACGGACAACATTTTTCTCCTGTTCCGGGAATCCTGCCAGCTGATTGTCCCTGGACATTCAGCATCCAGAAAACCAGCAGCGTCAAGGCAGAGACCACCTCACACCAGGAGAAAAGGTTAGAGAAAACCTGTTTACCCCAAAGACTGGGAAGATTTAATAATCCTCGCAAGCTGGGAAGATTCCAGCCTCACAGAGATCCGAACACTGGGCATAGGCATTGATACAACCCCAGGAGGGTGATTAATAATTAAGGGCAACACATCTAAGTAAGCTTTGATTCCTTTGTAATATAAGTTATCTCTGCCTTAGAGCAGACAGTTTCAGCCCCTGCTGGGCAGACAGCATAGTTGTTAAGAGGTATTAAGCCTGAGGGAAATCTCTCTCTGTCTATAGTTAATATTTGATAGTTATTAACCAGATCCTTATATATATCATATCCTAATTGTTTTCATAACCTTGCGCTAGAACTATAATTTATTACACAGTGGTTGGGGGTGGCAAGAGTTTGTAAATATTAATTTTAATAAATATTTTTTATAAAAAATTAATACCACCTCAAATTAATTTTTCACCTCCCCCTAATAAGGGAGGAATAGAGAAAACCCCTCCGCAACAATTTTATCCTAAATTGTTTTCATAACCGTGTACTGAACATTAGTACTGTGGTTGCGGGGGCAAGAGTTCAGAATATTGAATTTAATAAATATATATTTTAATATAAAATTATATCACTCCAATTAATTTCTCCCCCTGCTAAATAGGCGTAGGTACTGAGAGATCCCCCTCTGCAACAACCATTCTGATTCTATGAGCCTGTTATGAGTTATGAGCCTGTGTAGCTCAGTGGATGAGCCAGCTGGGCCTCTTTTGCAGAGATCAGACAGGATCTATGCTAATCCACCTGTTCAGCACCACTTGACTTTCTGTCTTAATCAGATAATAATTCCACGTGTTTCATTGTAGTATATAGGTGATTTGATTTGGAATAATTTGACAAGCCAGGAATTATAAAATTATATTAATTTTTATTTTCCATTAAAGCCCTGCCCCAAAACTACATACAAAACTAGTTAAATTTTATTTACAGGATTATGGTCAATTTTGGTAATTTAGGAAATTCAGAAAACAGAAAAGGCTAAGCCACAAGATAGCTTTACCTCACATAGAAATCAGGGGCAGACCAGAGCCCTAGGGAATGCCTGAGAGAGAACAGGATTTACTCACAGGGGAAGAGTAGGAATTTGGAGGCAGTCCCTGGGTCTCCATTGTAGCAGCCTCTGGAAACTGCAAGTTATAATCCAATTTGGGAACCACGTGGCATAAATCCAATGGGAATGGAACCTGCCAAAGTCAAAGTGTCTGCAGACACAGCTTCCACAAAGCAGATCTCACAGAGCAGCACTGCCTTAGTAGTGCAGGGTCAGCTGTGCTGCTGGTGTGTCCTTGCCAACAGCAGCAGCTTATGGAAGAGACAAGCTTGTTCCAGCTTGGGGTTGGGTGTTCGCCATTAGCCCCCACTTTTGAAATAACCCAGACTAGATTCAGCTAGCTCCGGAAATTGAATGAAGCTTTATGTTTACCGCTTAGCACAATATACAAGCAGGTATTTGCAATACGTACAGTTATATACAGAAATATACAAGGTAAAAGGCAATACAGAAACACAACACCCCTCCCAGAAACCTGAGTCCCCAATAGGAACTCCCAACAACCCTTCCACTTTCTCCTACCCCTCTCAACCTTACCCCAGATGTTGCCTTGTGCCCAAGGAAGATTGGAAGGTCAGCCAGGGGGGTTAGAAAGCAGGTGGATTAATCAGAGAGACGGCAGGTTACGTTAGAGAGAGAGAAATGCAGCTCAAAGCCCAGACAGTGACCGAATGTCGTATCTATATTTACATTCTTGTTCTTATACCTCTCAGCAAGCCTACAAATGAAGAAAACATCACCATTGTTTCTCTTTCACAGCTGTGATCTAATTCTTCTCACCAAAACATTCTAGCTAGCTTCAAACTAGCATAGCAGAAAACCAGTTGACATCAGCCCAAGAAGGGGCTGGGTCCATGTGTCACAGAGAAAACTCTTGAATGGATCAAAATGCACCCAATGCACCAAATGGACTTAATCAACTTAGAATCATAACATCAAGCAGATTGGAAGAAATCTCCAAGATCATCAAAAACCAACTCCCACCTGGTTACAACCTCCCTTCAGGTAGTTGTAGACAGCAATGAGGTCACCCCTGAGCCTCCTCTTCTCCAGGATAAACAACTCCAGGTCCCTCAGCCTCTCCTCATAGGGTTTGTGTTCCAGGCCTCTCACCAGCTCTGCCACCTTTCTCTGGACATATTCCAGTATCTCAACATCTCTTTGAGGAGCCCAGAACTGGACACAGTATTCAAGGTGTGGCCTGACCAGTGCTGAGTACAGGAGAAGAATAGGACTTGCCCACACTTTCTGGTCACTTTATTTAAGTCTTTCCTAGACAATGTATCCAGTGCCAATAGGAGCAAAGAATCCATCCAGTCACAGTCCCAGATTCCAGCACGAGCTTTCCTATGAGCAGGTACAGGCAGGGGAGCAGGAGGAAAAGGCCTTTTGCAATTCCCTGTTCAAGCCTGTAGAAGGAGGGGAAACCAGTTTTGTGTCTTTGTCTTTCCCCATTAAAACATCCACTGACAGGGGGCGAGGGGCGAGGAGGGGGGGAAGGAGTTTGGAGTGCCCCTGACAATAGATTACCCATAAAACAAAATATTTTGTCTCATTTCCTGTTCAGTAATGCCTCCAGGTAGAAGGCAGTAAGAATAGTTAGTAGTATCAGTGCTTATCTTTCTTAGATTGGAAAGTAGAGTGGCTTCCGAATGACATGACAATCTGTGAAACTGAAAGAACTGCATTCTAACCAAGTCAGCCTGTGCACATGAATCATAGTAGGGGCACTTGACAGAAGGGTTATAGTTTCTTCATGTTTTGAAATACATCTGCTATACTGTTTATGTGGAGCACCACCTCAATACTACAGCCTCAGTTCAAGCTCTGGAGTACTTTTCTGATTGAAAATAACTGCAGCTTCAGAACGATGTAATGAATTGTGCTTCGGTGAGCTCTGGACCTTCACAGCCCTTTTCCTGACTAAGTAAATTACTAACCTGAAAAAATATTTGAAATGCAGATTTGCAGGCAGCACTGCTAGCGCAGGGCAGATCAGAGAAATCCATCTGTGACATGACCTATAAATCTATAGAACAGCCCAGACAATAATAGAAGCAGGGGAAATGTTAATTAAACTATATTGTAAAACATTGACTCAGACAAGCGTTTCTATTAACAGTTCAATTTGTTTTGACTTGATCTTGAGATAAGAAAAATATTTACCACCTGAAATTATCAACTCCCTTATGCATTTTGTGATGGAACAGGACAGTCCTACATGTTGTTTCTTTCTCATTTTGCTTCCCAGAGTTAGAATTTTCTGCAACAGAGAATGACTTTACTCTGGGAGAAAGGCATAGTGAGAAGCCAAGGTTTGTGCTTCTGAGACTTCGATAAGTTTCAGTCCCTTTGTGCTTAAAAATGGACAGTGTACAGTGCAGCACACAGAAGCTGGTGTTTCAAATGAGTAATTTGCAGATTCAGCTGTCCTGTTCACTGTTTATGAGAGACAGAGCACTCAGCTGCAAAATTCAGACAGACTGGAGGAAGGATCTTGCCTTTGTTATTTTGGGGTAGGATTACAGTGAGGTCAAGACTAGACTTCTGTTTTTCGCCTTATACACACTACCTGCATGATGTACATTAATTTTGGCAAATTGTAGTATTTACATCTTCACCAACATCACCTTTGCAAGCACCTGAGGATGATTTGGTTAAGCATTAATTAATGGTGGAAGAGCTTGAGGGAACAATGGGTGCTGTAATAGGATATGAAAGATATATTGAAAATGTACTTTTTAAAGGGAGCAGTCACTGTAATGTAGCCTCAGCTACTGAGCATCATTCCTGTGTATGTATAAACCTATCCTTTAGCTCTGAGTAGACAAATCAGTTTGCAATGCAGTTGAAAGGCAGAACTCAAGAAGCTTTGTACAATGACATTTTATGGAGGGTGTTTACTGATGGTTGGATTTTATGATCTTAGATGTATTTTCCAACCAAAAGAATTATATGATTTTATTCTAGAACTTTTCTTTGTGACAAGTTTCTAGACCAGTATGTCTCCGCGTGCAGTTTTTTGCCAACCTGGATTCCTCAGGTGCCAGAAAAATTCATAACAGATTCTTCCATGTGGTCTTTGGGAAAAGAAATGAGGACTAAAGAAATGCAATCTAACTACCACACCTCTTTGTTTCACATTCTGCTGACAGAGTTTTCATGTTTTCCATCTGTCAGAAAACACTAGTACTTCCTAAGGTACTGAATATGGAGCAATGGATAGATGGTATTATTGTATTCTTGTGGCTAATATGGTATTGATATCTCATATTTTGCTACAAAAGTAGAACTAACTTTTGACAGAGATCATATTAGGTACCTATCCAGATTGTGAGTGATATTTGGCAGGTTGCTTAAATGTCACTTCAAAGCTTCTAGACTCAGCATGTTTCTCCTCCCTCTTACTTTTTTAACTTATTTTAAAAGGGAATAGAAAATACTCAGTCTTCCCAACCGCATTTGGATGCAGCCAGCAGACAGAAACACAAATTGAACAGGAAATAGCAAGAGGGAAAAGGCCAATGGACTGTTACTCTGCAGGCAAGGCTGCCAAGTTTAGTAGATGCTGGGGCTGCTCCTGGATAGATGATGGGGTAACTGATGCCAGGACATGGAGGTTAAAGCTGAGTCTTACATCTGAGCACACCAGGTGTTCTGCACACCCATATGCAGAGTTGGTGCTTACTCCAAACATAAAAGAAAATCTATCTATCTATCTATATATAATCACAAAAATAAGTGTAATGGTTGGTTAGTTGACCCAATTTTCATTTCAGTATCCCAAAAGGAGGTAACAGAAGAGAAAATAGAATCAATTAATTTGTTATTGAGATACCTAATTTTTTTTAACCATATTCCTAGTATCCTGATACTGATTTCATAAGATCTTTCTGTAATACAGAGGCGAGGAGGTGTTCCCTGTGCATTTGTTTGTGAAAGGAGATATGATAATGCATGTTTATGTCTTAGACTTCTTCAGTGTCAAAACAGAGTGGATCCAGCTCCAATTCACTGTATTCCAATGAAAGAACTACTAGCATGCAATTGTGCAGACTGAACATGTGTGTGCTAACACAAGATGTACAAAACATACAGCACATTTTCCTGATGTTTTTACGTTCTTTCTGTTTTTTTAATGTTTCTTATCTTGAGTAAGAGTCTACCTTCCTTAACCTCAGAAACACTGAGCACAGCCATAAACAAAAATCTATTACTTTGTTGATATGGGTCTTTTTATAGAATTTCATCTCCACTGGATCTTCACATTCCTTGCTTTCATCAGCCAGCTCTGAGTCAGAGGAATACATTGACATAATACCAGCTAGTCCTTACCCTGTTTTCTTTAAAGCCCCTGGTGTGTTATTCATCACAACACCTTTTCAGCAGAGGAACAGCAGAGTGTGAATCTTAGCTATCAACATCAAACGTGCAACCACAATAATGAACACTAAAAAGAACACCCTGCAGGTGTTTGTTTTTTTTTTTTTTTTAATTAAAAAAAAGTGTTTGTAGGGTGGATTTGGAGTTTTTTTTTCCCAGTTTTATTTGGTAGTTTCTTTGCTTTTGTTTTTTGGTATTTTTTCCCCCTTTGTTTTTGGTGAATGACTTGCTATAAGGGAAAGAACAGCAGGAGCTTCAGAGGCAAGACCTAAGCAGCAGCAGCTAGTGCTGCTTATGTTGCCTGTCCAATTGCAGTTCATGCCACCTACCTGCAGTGAGAACTTAGAAGTGGAAGGAAGTGATGATGCTGGCTATGATGTGGGTACCTGTCATAGGTATATTACTGGCAAATGCACCCAGTACCCCTTGGAGAATTTCTCTCTGCTTTCTCTATGGCAAGTGAGTCCTGCTCTTGGCTTAACAGCTTTCCTCTGTGTTGAAGCACACCACTATGATGTCTGTCCAGCACCTGAGATTACTGGTGCCAGTCTGTGAGAGGCCAGAGAATGCTCCAAAGAACTGATGTCATACCACTGAGTAGAATCAAGTTCTGATCACCAGCAATGGGCCTTTGCTTGCTCCAGTAGACTGCTGTGTTAGTTCCTGTAAACATATGTAGAGACTTAGTGCATCTCTTCATTGCAGTCTCTGTTAAACATTTCACTAGAGGCTTTTAGAACATAGTCCTAATCCTTGAAATTATTTCTGCCCCCTGCATGGGAGTAGCAGTCAGCTTGCATTTGCAGTGCATCAAAAAAAGGTGTATTTTCCACCGAGCTAGAGAATACCAGCACTCTGAATTTTTAAATTCAAAGAGATGCCAGCACCTGTTTTTCATAACTTTCATGAAACCAAAATATTCCTACATTTAGTTGAATTTAATTATTGTGCTCTTCTTCTTTAATGCTGTTATAAGCTCGTGTAAGTGCTTAAACATTTGTAAAATGGGACTAAAATTCCTGTTAAAAACACAAGCCACTGAAAATTCAATTGTGGAATTATGGATGCAAAAATACTGCAAAGCACATCCACCACAAGAATGCAGCAGGATGGCCTTCTTTAACTAGTGAAGGATAATAATAATATCTGCATTTAAATTATGTAGTCCTTTCTTAGTCAAAGGCCTTTTTGAAAAGTAAAACTGGCAGCACTATTAATATTATTGACACTCTTTATATTGTTATGCAGTTCTGAATGTAACTTTAGTGATGAGAGTTACTGACATTAATTGCATAAATTGAAGCTGTCTCCCCAAACAATAAATTTGCAACAAGAACAGTAGTAATTATCTTTTCTGCAGCTTCTAAACTTTCTGTATCCAGAGAAGCAGCAATCACGATTGTCCTGGAGTCCTGTATACCCCTGACTTCCTCTCCCTCTGTCGTTTGAATGGGAAAAGACTCCTGTTTCCCCCCCTGCCCTGCAGGCGTGAAGGGGGTGAGCAAGGGGCCCTTCCGCACAAGGGGTGCCTGTGCAGTGCCCACCTGGAATTGGGCTGTAATTGACTGTGGTCTTCACGCCTAGGAAGTGGTAACTCTGCTCTTTGTCTAGGGAGGGTATAAATATTGGGGGACTTCCCGCCTTTGGGGTTCCCGCCTTAGAGATCGTGCCTGCCTGAGACTTCTTCCCGCCCTCGCCTGGCCTGGAAAGATTCTACAGACAGAGCCCAGCCCTCCGGAGGACTGCTTCACCCATTAGCGTCCTTTGTGCACCTCTTAACAACTCTTAACGATGGCGTCAGAAGAGAGCGACAGCACAGGCCGCTGGACCAAGTCAGCATGACCGTGAGTTATTTTGGCTCAGCTTTATTATTAAGTGGGAAATGCTATTCATTTAATAGCTAAAGCCTTTTCCAACTTCTGACTTCCAAAATAGTCAGCTTATCTATGGCAGCCATGTAGATTTTCTCAAATGAACTGAATCTGGTAATTAAAACTAAAATAATTTCTGTATATAGTTTTGGGGGTGGGTTTTCAGGAAAATAAATTAACTCTATTTTTATATAAAATTCCTGACTCGGCCACATTAATTCCCTGCCTCCACAACACAATGATATTGCTAAATCTCCTATGGGCTAATTCAGTGGATAGCCAGAGAGGTCTGAATCTTTTTCACTACAAAACTTGGATTTGTTCATGTGCCCAATTACAAGTTGGTTTTCTTTCTTCATCATGGTAAAAGATTCACAACCCCTCAATTTTCAAGCACTAGAGACACTTTGTTAAAAAAATTACATAGCAAAGTGAACCTTTATCTTCTTTCTTCTCTCTAACTTGACATTGAATTTCAATGGCCATAAATCTCCTGAATGCAAGGATCATTTTTGAATATGGGATTTCAGTTTCTTTAAAATGTTGTTCCTCAGTGCTCCATACATTGTAAGGACTTTGAAAAAAGATCTTTGAGCTATATCTCAGAAATCCAAATGCCAACCCAAATCTCCCATTTTAATACATTATCAGATCCATACAAAGTAAGTGACATACCAGAGGTGGATTTTACTTCCTAAAGACAGCCCTAATACTGAGGACCATTCAAATCATTACATTGCAGGCCAGAGTCTCCAAATAGCATAAACACATTCATAAAGTTTTCCACTGAGGCTGCAGAAATACTCGTAGTAAGCCTTGCCCATAGAGCTGACCTCATATAGCTAGACTGTACCATTTTACATTTCTATTGTGCTCTGAGGGGCTCAGTAACTGTGAAGCACAGCAAAAGATCCTGAATTTTGAGACTTATCTGAGCATCTTCTTTCCACATGATATTTTCAGAGGTTGACTTTTGATCATGGCTAAGAATGACTCAAAAGCAAGCAGTATCTTTTTTGTTCAAGTTTTTTATATAACTTTTCCTTTGGAGTGCCTGGGCAGCAGTTGAAAGATAACACATAAACTCAGACCACCGAAGGAAATAGGCTGAAAAGACAGCTTTGACATGATATACTTCACTGGTCCTTGACTAGAGCAGTTTGACCAGGTCATTGGGGATCATTTGGATGCTGCTGTGATTTCTATCAGTTACAAGGCATTCTCAGTTTGTTACTGAGTAACAGAGATTCTGAGTAACTTGTATTTCGTGGCAGTACCAGTTCTAAGAGGATTACTCTTTTGCTGATGTAGTAGGACATGCTGACTTCTCAGTTGCATGATTCTAAGCATTTTTGGTGCCATCTTATAAAACAAGTTAAAAGTCCTTCTCTCACTAGTTCTCTTAGAGCCAAGCAGCTGCTCTGCTCTGTGTTTGGCTTTCGGAGCAGGTAAGAGTAATATGACATCATGATATTGAACACTATTGGTTTTTCTGTCAGAACAGTAATGTTCATGTACTCAGTGCTAATATTTATCCAGTGTTTATTTCTCTCATAAGCCATTAAAATTAATACACCACATTTTTGTGACGGGCTTAAGATGACAGAAACAAATCCACCAGGAGGAAGTCTTTCCTAAAGCTAGCTGGTGTCAAATACAGAGTAACTCTCCTTCAGTAGTGAACTGTAGAGAAAACATCATAGGCAGCACATCTGCAGAGGTTTTGAGTTCATGATGAAATGGCATCCAGGTTTGAAACATACTTTTCCTTCCTTTTCCTCCCTCCCTCCCTCCCTCCCTCCCTCCCTCCCTCCCTCCCTCCCTCCCTCCCTCCCTCCCTCCCTCCCTCCCTCCCTCCCTCCCTCCCTCCCTCCCTCCCTCCCTCCCTCCCTTCCCTTTATTTTTGTTCTTTTTGCTTATTTTGTTCCTTTATTTTTTCCCTTAAGCTCCCTCCCATGTCTTCTATGCATAAGAAACAGGACTAGAAACAGGAGGCTTGAAGACATGCTTCCCCTTTGCTTAGCAGTCTATAAACTGATGAACTACTGAAAAGAGGATATGAGTCAAAAGCAACCCAGAATGAACAAAATTACCATTTAAAAGCATGAGCTTGTCCCATTGATCAATTTTATTGCTAAGAACAAGAGGTTAAGGTGTTCCATTTAGATTTATGTGGTTAATTGATTTTGATGTCCATTTCTTGAATTTTTAATATTATTTTTCTGCCTGGTAAACTCTGTTTGATCATCTTCAGAGAGAAAACAGTTGTTAAAGATTCATTACTGCCACTTTTTACTTGTAGGATTTTTGATAAACTACAACTTGAAGACATTATACTAGCATGGGAAAATGAGTATTTTAGAAATATTTATAAAGAAATTAAATCACCTATGTAAGAATATAGGCAGGTCAGTCTTTCACTGGCAGCTAGTAGTCATAAAATACAGTATTTTATGTTTCATAGCTATGTCTTCTCTCTTGCCTTCCAAGGAGTGTGCTGTTCTTCTCAATTCTCCGTTCTTATATCCCTTTCTCTTCTCACTTTCATGAAACAATTAATACATTTCTAGTCAGCAGCAAAATGCTTCATGCTCTTGCTTTCATCCCTTTGATTTTTTTTTTTTTTTTGTTTCCATCTCTATCTCTTGGTTTTCTCAGTCCTGAAGGCTGGATGGGCTGAGGAAATGGGAGAGACATCTATTGGAAGAGTAGATAGCTTTATCAGACAAGTCATAAAAGTGGAATTAAAAAATTGATAATTTTCTGGACAGACAGACTTTAGATGGGTTTAGCAGCCCAAGTGATGACGTTTTTTGTTCCCAAGATCTTGACAATCTATTTCTGGAGAGCAGCCCTGAGGAAAAGGACATGGGAGTCTTGGTTGATGAAAAGCTTCAACATGATCTGGCAGCGTGCATGTGAAACCAGGATAGCCAACTGTGTCCTGGGCTGCATCAAGAGAAGCGTCACCAGCAAGGCAAGAGAGAGAATCCTCCCCCTTTACTCTGTGCTCATCAGACCCCACCTGGAGTACTCTGTACAGTTCTGGAGCCCCCAGCACAAGAATGATATTGAACTGTTAGAGCGAGTCCAGAGGAGGGCCATGAAGATTCTCAAAGGCGTGGAGCATCTGGTACTATGAGGACAGGCTACAAGAGTTGAGGCTCTTTGCCTGAAGAGAAGGCTTCAAGGAGGCCTTGTAGTATCTGAAGGGGGCCTACAGGAAGGCTGGGGAGACTATTTACAAGGTCTTGTAATGACAGGATGAGGGACAATGGGTTTAAACTGGAAGGGGGGAGATTCAAACTAGATGTTAGGAAAGGGTTCTTTGCAGTGAGGGTGGTGAGACACTTTAATAGTAGGAAATTTTTGCTCCTTCCTTAACCTATCTCAGCAGCTTCAAATCTGTCCATTTCAGTGATGGAAGATATTTATTTAGGAATATCTCATTAAACTTGATACAGATAGCACATGAATGTAAGGTCATATCCTGTTATGTGAAGTAAATAGATTTCGGCATTTGTAATGCAGGGAAAATATCCAATTGAACTGAAGGACAGAAATAGAAAGTGAGCTTGCAATTTTAATGCAGGTAATTAAATTCAGTGACTAGCATTTTGAGATTAATGATACAGTGAAACAATCCCACTCTTTGTGGATTAATCTACTAAAATGAAATCTTAAATTAGACTCATAATATGAACATGTGGAAGCAGTTCCCTTCATGTATATTTAAATTCAATATTAATATTTAACATTTACATGGAGGACTATGCCTTTTCAGTCAAAATATGACAATGATGAGCAAAATCTTCCACTGATGCAATTCTAGAAGCATTTATTCATTTCATTGTAATTAATGTAGATTTAAATCTGAAGCCAAAAGGAAGACTCCAGTTGCAGAATGCCTACATATCAGTTTTAAATTTAGACTACATCTTTGAGGTTAAAATTTTATTCTAATGTGCTACTCACAAAATGTTTTTGCCATTTAAAAAAGGAAAATAATCCTAACTAGGATAGGAGTGTAGCAAAGTAGTGGTTTGTATCACCAGACTTCAAATTTGCACCAGCTGACTCTTATGAGTGACTATTTGCAATAATTTACAATCTTATGGAGAGAAGACTGTGTCCCTTGGTTGATTCTATTCTACATTTAAATAACACTGTGAATCCTTGTCTCTGCGTAATTATGTTTCTGCAAAGATGGTTCTTGAGCAAATCTTCAAGTTATTATGTTGATCCATCTCTCTTCTCTTCCTTGCCTTCTATTCTCCCTCTGGAGGAGGTGGGAGTGTTATCCTGTGATGCAGTGGAGTCTCCAAGAATTCACATTTTCCCCCTGTTATTTTACATGTTATTCTGACTAACTCAACTTAAAACAATGGATTATCATTCTCTATAGCTGGCTGACTCTGTAATGGGACCTTGTTAGTCACCACATGCAATTTTTTTCTCGCTGCTATCACCAAGCAGGTGCATCTGCTTGTAACGAATCTTTGGTGTTGACATTAGTTGTTGTTTAAATTCATGTATGACCATACTGAATTTGTCCTTCATAGAACAATTCAAAACCTTTTGCTTTGAAATTGAAATGGGTGGGAGGGTAATCATAAATTGTAATAAGATGCAGCTGTCATCTTGTGTGTCTGGGATCTTAGATGATGGGGTTTGTGCTGTTGTTGAGTTTTGTGTTCAGGCGTGCTAAACCCACAATTTTGGAAGGTGTAAATTCTTGAGAAGGTAGCTCTGTGCAAGCATCTGTAAATAAAATCTTCAATGTTCAGAAGTCTTTCACAGCTCTTCACAGCTATAAAAAAAGGTTGAAAGCAGTTGCTGCATGGAGAATTAAGTGCCATTGCTTTTTCTTTTTCAATACGCCAATTGAACTATATTCACTGTGCCTATCATATGCTTGTAGCATATGCACATTCTGTTTTATGGTTTATAGTTATCTCCAAAAGGTACAAGTTCATAGTATGTAGCCAGCACTGAAAAAGAAATGTGGGGTTTCCAGGGCACTGTAAATTGAATAAACAATGTGCTGACCATTAGTGATAAGTAGTGAGAGGGACAGCACTGGAAACAGGAAGACACTTCAGTGCTGGGCCTCATCCTCTTTAACATCTTCATAGATGATCTGGATGAGGGAATGGAGTCAGTCATCAGCAAGTTTGCAGATGACACCAAGCTGGGGGCAGATGTGGCTGGGTTGGAGGGCAGAAGGGCTCTGCAGCGGGACCTTGACCTCCTGGACAGATGGGCAGAGTCCAATGGGATGGGGTTCAATAGCTCCAAGTGCAGGGTGCTGCACTTTGGCCACAACAACCCCATGCAGAGATACAGGCTGGGGTCGGAGTGGCTGGAGAGCAGCCAGACAGAGAGGGATCTGGGGGCACTGATTGATACCCGCCTGAACATGAGCCAGCAGTGTGCCCAGGTGGCCAAGAGAGCCAGTGGCATCCTGGCCTGCATCAGGAATGGTGTGGTCAGCAGGAGCAGGGAGGTCATTCTGCCTCTGTACTCTGCACTGGTTAGACCACACCTTGAGTACTGTGTTCAGTTCAGGGCCCCCAGTTTAGGAGGGACATTGAGATGCTTGAGCGTGTCCAGAGAAGGGCGACGAGGCTGGTGAGAGGCCTTGAGCACAGCCCTACGAGGAGAGGCTGAGGGAGCTGGGATTGGTTAGCCTGGAGAAGAGGAGGCTCAGGGGGGACCTTATTGCTGTCTACAACTACCTGAAGGGTGGTTGTGGCCAGGGGGAGGTTGCTCTCTTCTCTCAGGTGGCCAGCACCAGAACGAGAGGACACAGCCTCAGGCTGCACCAGGGGAAATTTAGGCTCGAGGTGAGGAGAAAGTTATTAGATACTGGAATGGGCTGCCCGGGGAGGTGGCGGAGTCATCGTCCCTGGGGCTGTTCAAGGCAAGGTTGGACGTGGCACTTGGTGCCATGGTCTAGCCTTGAGCTCTATGGTAAAGGGTTGGACTTGATGATCTGTGAGGTATCTTCCAACCCTGATAATACTGTGATACTTTACAAATACTATTAAAACAGTGTTCTTAGTCATTCTACAATAGCACAGAACTTCTCAAATCTTCATGTTCTTTTCACAGGCCATATAATAATATGTAGTAAATCCTTCTCACATACTTAAAAGTTAAAACTTTGTGAAGGATGATAATCAAAATTATTTCACAAATTAAAATAAAAACCCAAAACATCTCAGGCAGTTGTAACTCTCCCAGGCATTGTGCTCAAAGTTCTGACCAGTTTTAGAGAAATGGAGAACCTAAGAAACAAGGAAAGGGTAAACTACCAATCATTAAAACAACAGAACCATGCAGATGTATTCTTCTCTGTATATTACAACATCTGCCAGGGATTTTTGTGTCATGTCATTGAGAACACAACATATTTCCATGTTTTCACCTTCATAACAAAATTCCCCTGAAGGTTTATCTGGACAGACAATGAAAATAATAAAGACAACAGAAAAATAGCTCTTTTGGCAACCATTAGTTTATTTTTCACAGTTTTAACAGGGGAGGAAAAAAAAGGTCTGATGGAGACACACTTGAACGTCATAGTTAATAATTTAAATTAGAAGAACACATTAAAAACTATCATTAACTTGTGCTGGTTTTCAACATGTATCAGCTTAGGCAGCTGATTTAAGGCAAAAAAAAATTTTTTTTTTCTTACAATGCAGTACAAAATTCTGTAGATTTTTTTTCACAAAGAAGTGTAAAAGTGAAGATATATATGGAATCAAGAGCAGAATTTATACAACATGGATAAATAGTGGAAAATAAACTTTCAAGTGTATATTAAAAATTATTGTCTAGGAAATTAACTCTGACTGAAACGATGTTAAAACCAACAGCTTGTAGACAATAGGGATAGCTGTAAGCTAAGATAGTTTATTGAATATTATCTTTTTTTAATCTTCCATTAGTATTAGTATGAGTGTCAACAACACCTCTTACAGGGCACTTCTTAGCCCATTATGTGATGCTGCTGTCTCAGTGAAGCAGAATTTGAAGTTTAGTTTCTGACTGTATGTCAGATTTGCTGTGAGATTTTGGCTACATTAAAAGCAGATTTCCCATGGCATATCACAATTTTCAGCAGAGTGTTGCCATTTTAAGGCATTTTAGACATACTCTTTTTTTTTTTTTTTTTTTTTTTTTTTTTTTTTTTTTTTTTTTGGTACAATTAAGCTGAAGAGCTGAATATCATACAGTCTGGTTTTAAAAATGCCTGTGGATAGAATTCAGACTGAAATATATAAGTTAAAAAATGTTTTCTCTAATACTTAAAAACGAGGTCTTAAGTACCTTTGTATTTTTTCCCACGGCCAAATGTAGGAAAACATAATCTGAATTAACAAATATTTACATGGCATATATTTCTCTCTCTCTCTCTCTCTCTCTCTCTCTCTCTCTCCAAACACTGAATGTAGCAAACACTGAACGTAAACCTTCTGAAAAGTTCTCTGGACTTTCAGTTTTGAAAGATGTGTGAAATCACAGTTAAGTTCATTGCATGTTAGGATTCCAATTTGAGTCCTGTGAAATCAAAGGGCAAGGAAGTCCCTTGAGCCCTGTAACAGGTGGAAAGTTTACTGAAAGGCTTTAAATCTCTTCTTTTAAAAATTGCCATCTGTAAAACAGGTTAAAAATGTTTTTCTTGTCTTATATATTTGAGTTGCAGGGAGCTCAGGAGCAAGAACTCTGCTGGGATGTGTTTAAGCAGCACTTAGTGCAGTTAGTCTTTCTATCACTCCCGAAGCTCCCAAGAACTGCAGATGCAACACAAATCACTGCTGTTTCCTTTGACAAGCAGCATGTGCCCTATATTTATCATCCTAATCCAGTAACAGGTTAGCATTAGACATACTTGTGAGGAGTTTTATTTGGTCTAATAAGTATCACAGTATCACACAGTATCACAGTATCACAGTATCATCAGGGTTGGAGGTCTCATCAGGGTTGGAACCTCACAGATCATCAAGTCCAATCCTTTACCACAGAGCTCAAGGCTAGACCATGGCACCAAGTGCCACGTCCAACCTTGCCTTGAACAGCTCCAGGGACAGCGACTCCACCACCTCCCCGGGCAGCCCATTCCAGTGTCCAATGACTCTCTCAGTGAAGAACTTTCTCCTCACCTCGAGCCTAAATTTCCCCTGGCGCAGCCTAAGGCTGTGTCCTCTCATTCTGGTGCTGGCCACCTGAGAGAAGAGAGCAACCTCCCCCTGGCCACAACCACCTTTCAGGTAGTTGTAGACAGCAATAAGGTCCCCCCTGAGCCTCCTCTTCTCCAGGCTAACCAATCCCAGCTCTCTCAACCTCTCCTCGTAGGGCTTGTGCTCAAGGCCTCTCACCAGCCTTGTCGCCCTTCTCTGGACACGCTCAAGCATCCCAATGTCCCTTCTAAACTGGGGGGCCCAAAACTGAACACATTTAGCATTGAGGAGAGTTTAGTATAGTAAATTCAAATGATAAAAATTTAGACTGACTACCCTCTCCAATTCTTTGGTGAACTAATGTCTCAAATCAAAATAAACCAAACAACTTTGTCACTAGATGCACAAAAAACCCCCCAACAGATAAACACCCACAAAACAAAACAAAAAATGAAACCCCAATAAAACCAAAACAAAACCAAATGCAAACCAACAAACCAAACATAAAACCCAAGTTAAAAGCTGTACTAGCATTTAAATTTATCAGAGATCTGGTGATTTTTAATGAGACTCAGCTAATTTAAGATTATGTGGAAGCCCTATGTCTTATTAATAATTGATTAGATTAAAAACAAACAAACAGACAACAAAACCACCCAAAAACCACTATTCAAACCCTTTCAGTGAAGTAAATAAATATGATAAATTAATAATATTGATGTTAATGTAATATAACTTATTAATAATATTTAATCTTGATATTAATATTAATATTATAGAAAATGTAAAATCTGTGCACATCTTTAGAATAACTTTTTCTGTAATTTAGATTTTGGATTTTCACCTACTGCAGATGCCAGGAATATTGTTACACAGTGTGATCCATGTCTGCTGTGTGTTATTCATGACATCCCATTTCTGCAGCTAACTGCAGATCTGCTCTTCATGGCAAGATTGAAGAGAATATTAAAAACAAACAAAAAATTCTTCCTTCTGCTCCTTCTCCTTTATGGACAGATTTACAGTCACCTCTACAGCACTCTGTCTGTGAATGTGGGTCACAAATGTGTGTAGCGATTCCTTATGAACTACTACACTAAAGTATCTTAGTTTCAGTATTGAAAGAAGTCCATTAAGTACAAGTGCAGGGTCCTGCACCTGGGGAGGAATAACAGCAGGCACTGGTACGGGTTAGGGGCTCCCCTAGTGGAGAGCTGCTCCACAGAGAAAGACCTTGGAATTCTGGTGGACAACAAGTTCAGCAGAGGACAGCAATATGTCCTTGTAGCCCAGAGAGCCTAAGGTATCCTGGGTTGCATCAAGAAAAGCAGGTCTAGGGAGGTTCTTCTCCCCTTCTACTCTGCCCTAGCAAGACCATACCTGGAATACTGTCTCCAGCTTTGGGCTCCCCAGTTCAAGAGAGACAGTGGCCTGATGGAGAGAGTCCAATGGAGAGCCATGAAGATGCCTGTGGGACTTGAACATCTCCCCTACAAAGAGAGTTTGAGAGACATGGGGCTGTTTAGTCTGGACAAGACTGTTACGGAGGGGGTTTCTCTATGCCTTTCTTATTAGGGGAAGGTGAGAAATTAATTTGAGGTGGTATTATTTTTTAATAAAAATTATATTTATTAAAATTAATATTTACAAACTCTTGCCACCCCCAACCACTGATTAGTTCTTTTGTGCAAATTTATGAAAACAATTAGGATATGATACATGTACAGGGATCTGATTATTAACTGTCAAATTATCAACTATAGACAGAGAGAGATTTCCCTCAGGCTTAATGCCACTTAACAACTATGCTGTATGTCCAGCAGGGGCTGAAAGCTGTCTGCTCTAAGGCAGAGATAACTTATATTACAGAGGAATTAAAGCTTTACTTACAAGTGTTGCTCTTATTAATAATCACCCTCCCGGGGTTGTTGCACAGCCTGTGCCCAGTGTTCGTACTTTGTGGGGCTGGAATCTTCCCGGCTTGAGAGGAATTGAGGAATCTTCCCAGTCTCTGGGGGAAACAGGTTTTCTCCTGGTGTGGGATGATCTCTGCCTCGATGCTGCTGGGTACTGCATCCAGGGACGATCAGCTGGCAGGATTCCAGGAACTGGAGAAGGATGTTGTCCATGCAGCTTCTGGCACAGTCCTTTCACAGCTAGCAGGTTGTCTTTGTGGGTTTGCAGACAATTCAGAAGGTCTGCCATCCTGGCCCTTCTTACCAGGCTAAAGCAGGGAGCCTGTGCACTGTAGATAAAGGCAAAATAACAGGCCAGTATGCACGGCTGGCTCTCGGCTTAGGGGGCTGTCGGCTCCCCATATATGTATCAGGTGCAGACTTGAATGTGCTCTGCTTCTAAAGGTACACAGACAGGTTAACTGTGAGTTGAAATAAATGCAAGAGGTCTAAGCCTCAGTGAGCATGCAAGTGAGGGCCAGACTCTATGTCTGGGCTTTTGCAAGCAAGTCAGGGCAGCAGGGCGCTGCTGTGTGGATCAGAGAGCTGAGCTGCGCTGCAGGCAGGGTCAGAGAGCTGAATCTGAACAAATCTGACCAGAGCTGTGTCATGGAGAGTAGCAAAGGCTCTCTAAGCTTTTGCTATATTGTGTAGTTTCTAGTGCCTCACATTCAAGCCAGAAGCATCGAAAAACCAAAACAATCTTTCAGTCCCATGGGAAGATTTCTCCCTAGGGTAAGTGAAAAGTAAACACTGGCCATGTTTCCTTTTCACTTGGCCTTGCTTTCCAGACAACAGGGTGTTGTTTTGGTTAAGTAGAAACGACTATCTCAAGCCTGCCCAGCACCTGCAGGTGGGCTGGCCTGAGGAGTGGTCTTTATATTGTTTTAGGTAATGTTATCCAATTGTGTAAGTTGATTACTGTTTTTTACCAATGTATGTTAACAACGTAAAAGTGGTCCGAATTGCGGGCTAGTCCTGTTTTGGAACATTATAAAAATGGTGGACAGGCCAGGATCGGGGCTCTTGCCTTTTGCCTTTTGCTTTTGCCTTTTGCTCTTTTGCCCTGGATCTCACCCTCGCTCCTGTCCTTCCCCGGACTCAACAACAATAAACTGCTCGCCGATCTAGTCTCGCCTCGGGTGGACCCCGAGTCGCAGAGGCTAAAGCCTGCATACCTGGACCCTCATCGGGAGAAAGGGACTCCCTACCAAGCTACAGACTGTGAGTAGCTGACGAACTATTAACTCAAACCAGAGACTCAAAAGAACTCTCTTTAAACATCGTAGACTCTTTAATTTGCCATTTTCGGAAATGTTACTTTGACCTCAATCAAAAGAATTCACAGTGGTGGTGTAGTTTCGGGAAGAGGGAATTCGCATTCTTTGCAATAAATCACTGATAAAATAGTCAACGCCTCGCGTATTTCCCCCATAAATTCTGCCGCGAAACTGCATTCCACGACAGAATTGGTGTCAGAAGTGGGATTGAGGAACTGAAGTAACAGCCGAGTTTAAAAATGGCCCAGTTCGGAAGGAGTTCTCCTGCACCAGTAGATGCCAGATCGCCAGATCTCACAGACACCCTGTATGCCAGATTTGCTTCCGTGTTTGAATCAGCTAATTTTAGGCATGTTGCAGAGGCCTGGAGGCTGGAGGCAGAGGCGCATAAACGTGAGATAGAGACGTATAAACAGGAGGTCAAAAAGCTGAATGATGAGAATGCCCGGAAAGAATTGCATTTAGAGCAGGCGCGTCAAGAAATCAAGTCGTTGCAGAGTGAGAGAGAAGCTCTGTTGAAAGACGCTGTCAGGCGGAACTTGAGCTTTCGCGCAGAGCCCGCTGTGACTGAGGACAGGATGAGAAGTATGGAGGAAAAGTTAGACAGGTTACTAAGCCGAAAGTCACGGTCCGGGAGCACTTCCCGAACACAATCAGCCGTTAGTTCCCGTGTGGACACGCCGCAGCTCTTGCATTCTTCGCCTAAAGTCTCGCGCGCCGGTACACCTTCCCACGAGCCCGATTTCTTTAAAATATCTCTGGTGAGGCATCTTCCTCAGCCAATGAATCCCTAACCAGTGGCGGAGCCGTCCCTGTTGCCGCTAAAGCCATGCGGCTCGATACCGCGTCCGCGGGAGGTGCCCAGCCAGCCTACCTTGTTATTGCTGCAGCCAGCAGCAGCTTTGCCTCAGCCGCAGCAGTCGGCTCAAGTCCTGGTGATTCAGCCGGAGCCGCTAACGCCTTCACAGCCGACTCTGCTTCAGCAGCCGGTCTTGCCGACAACCCCGTTTCCGACGGTGCAGCTGCCAGCACAGGCGCTTCAGTCGCCGCCACCAGCAGTAACGCAGCTGATAATCCAGCCGTGGGTCCCGCAGCAGCAGTCGTCCGCAATGCCGCAGGCAGCAGCTACAGTGCCGCTTTTCCCAGCTCAACCGTCTCCTCAATCTCAGTCCGTCCCAGCGTTCCAGCAAGTCCCAATGCCAACCATCGGCAGCACCGCCGCGGCCGCCATCTTCCCAACCATCTTCACAACAACAACAGCCGCCATCTTCTCAACCGCCACGCCCTGAGCAACCAGCGCTAAGCACGCCTGCGCAGCGCCACACCGTGTTGCAGCCTGCAGTTGCGTCTATTGATAGCGACACGGAAGTGGAGGAGGTGCACCACAAAATGAAGTCCTACTCCGTAAATCCTCTCTTTGCGTCTGAAACCTCGCAAGGACCGAAAGGAGGCAAAACAACAACCACGAAAATAAAATCGTACACAGAAACGCAGATAGATGATCTTAGGGAAACTTATTCCCGCATGCCTAATGAATCTATAATTGAGTATGTGTATCGCGTGGTGCAAAGGGGGGCGGAAAGGATTATCTTATCTCGTGAAGAGGTGGGGAGAACTAACTGGGGACCCGAGGTATTTCTTGGGGATGGTCCTGAGGGAGACCTTGCATTGAGTGCTAGGATCTTTCATTGGGCTAGTGCTTATGAGCCTTCAGATAGGGGTGATCCTACAGAATTTTGGATCAGATCCCCTGTTGAGCTAAATGAAGCATTTACTATGGTTGCCTGTATCCAAGCTGTGAATCATAAGGGGTTATATGCACATGCAATGGATGCCCCAGTAGAGCCACCGAGGCTTAGACCCCTGATAAAGGGTATGCCTGGCTTCATAAAGGCTGAAGGCATTAGGATAAGGAGACAAATTGAGAATGCAATACAACAGAATGAAGGGCAAGGGCAAAGTTCACAAAGTGTAGTACATCATCCTACATGGAGGGAAGTGCTTACAGAACTAGCCACTCTAGGGAGAGAAATGGGTTATCATGATCCTTTATCTGTGCCAGAATCTGTCTTTCAGAAGGAAAAGCAGTCTGGAGGCAGGAGCAGCTCTGCATCACGAGGAAAACACCAAACAGTACGACATGCCTGGACATCTGGTAACCCTACTGAGAGTCCAAGATCGAGCCCACGATCAAGTCCCAGGGGGAGCCCTGAGCTTAATCGTCGCTCTGAATCTGGAATAATGTGGGTACCGAGTTCTCAAGGTAAGGGTGTAATCCCACTGCAGGAGCAGAAGTATGCAGTGAAACCTCGTGATGTGTTTCAGAGGAAACAGGCAGAGCGTGATCCTGCGAAGACTGAGCTCAATACTGTAATTAAGTCCATATCTGATATTAAAAGGATATTAGAACATATGAAAGGAAATGGTGATGGAAAGGTGAAACAGAACCGTAAGAAAGGCTCTGCAAACACGTCTCCTACCAAGTCAGGTTCTCCTGATCGGGGAGAGGATAAGGACAAATCAAAAAACTAGGTGTGGCGGTGAATGATTCAGGCCACACTCTTCGCTCTGTTTCTGAATGTCGATGGTCTGACAAACCTGAACCCTATATCATGATTCCTACTGGACCAGCTAGAACTGCTGTCAAATACCTAATAGATACAGGTGCACAAATTACAGTGCTAAATGCACAACTAGCAAAGCATCTGAGAATATTGCCATCCCGGAGAAAGGTAAACGTAACAGGTGTTACAGGACAACCTGAAACATGCTATTTAGCCAAAGCACAGCTGTGGCTACCTGGGGAGAAAAGAAGTACCCTGGTAGAGTTAGCATTGGGTTCGTGTAAACATAATATCCTTGGATTTGATGTTCTAGCAGGTAGAAGATGGCATCTTCCTGACGGAACATTATGGAGCTTTGGTGCTTATGAGGTGAGGAATAAGAGGCAAAGGTTAGTCCATACTTGTGTTCGCTTGTTGCAAACAGCTCCTCCATTGCCAAAGTCACACATTACCTGTGTTGCACAGTATCCATTGCCAGCTGCAGCTAAGCAAGGTATCACTGAAGTGATAGCTGATCTTGAGAAGAGACAGATTATCACTAGAACTCATTCTCCTTACAATTCACCTGTTTGGCCAGTCCGAAAATCGAATGGCCGATGGAGATTGACGGTAGATTTCCGGAAGCTAAATAGTAACACTCCTCCTCTTACTGCAGCAGTTCCTAGTCTTTCATCCACAGTGACAGCAATCCAAGCGGCTTCTCACACCTGGATGGCGACTCTAGACGTGAAGGACATGTTCTTCATGGTGCCATTGAGAGAAGAGGACAAACCGCAGTTTGCTTTTACCTGGCAAGGTATTCAGTACACATTCAACCGTTTTCCACAAGGGTACAAACACAGCGCAACCATTGCACACAATGCACTTGCAGCTTTGCTTGACACTGTTCAACTTCCTAAGGATGTTAAGATGTACCATTACACTGATGATATCTCGGTGGGAGGGAATGACAAGGAGCAAGTTGGTGCAGTGGCTGAGAATATCCGAGAACTGTTGACTAGCCAGGGTTTGACAATTCCAAAGGAAAAGTGTCAAGGTCCAAGTCAAGAGGTAAAATTCCTGGGATCATGGTGGATAGCAGGTGCAGTGTCTGTGCCAGATGACACTCTTCAGAGCATTGAAAAGGGCCAAATACCCCAAAATAGAAAAGAGTTACAACAGTTGTTGGGTACTCTGGGTTACTGGAGGAAACATATTCCAGGTTTCTCAGTAATTGCCCGTCCTCTGTATGATTTGCTTAAGAAGAACAAGCATTGGGATTGGACTCCAGAACATTCTGATAGTCTGAGGTTTCTAAAGGATGAACTAAAGGCATATCAGAAGTTGGGGCCCTTACACCCAAAAGATGCCCTGAGGGCGGAATGGGGTTTTTCCACGAATGCCTCATACTGTGGAATTTTCCAGAGAGGACCCAATGGTCCTAGTAGAGCTCTCATGTTTTCATCAACAGCATTTAAAGAGACCGAAATTCGGTACTCGGATTGGGAAAAGGGACTTCTTTCCCTAACTCGAGCTGTTAAGGAAGCAGAAAAGCTTCGTACTACGCAGGATGTTGTAGTGCAAGGCCCATTTCCTCTGCTAAAAGCGATCCTTAAAGGAACTCCTCCACCAGAAGGAATTGCCCAAAAGGCTACTGTTAGAAAGTGGTATGCCTACTTAGAGGGAATTTCACAGCTGATGCCGCTGAAAGAGGGACCTACAAAGGTATCCAAACTTCAGCAACCCATAAATCCTGATAAAGCTCTGCTTAGTCAGCCATATAAGCCTTCTCCTATTCAGGTAGCCCCTGAGATGACCGCAGACTCCGACAAATCGGGAGTGTGGTTCACAGATGCATCCTCTCGGAGGGTAGGGGCGAAGTGGCACTACAAAGCCGCTGCCTTGGAGATTGCTACAGGCCAGACCATCACTGAAGAAGGTGATGGCAGTGCACAGGTAGGGGAGTTGCGTGCTCTTATAATAGCAGCCGAGAATGGAGCAACAACTATTTACACTGATTCTTATTCCACGTTCAAAGGCGCCACTGAGTGGATTTGCCAGTGGGAAGCGAATCAGTGGAAGGTGTCAGGTGCGGAAGTCTGGAGAGTCGAAGACTGGAAAAGGCTATTAGAGATTGGCCGATCCAGACCCCTCAAGGTTGGTTGGGTAGAAGGGCATTCCAAAAAGCAAACACCAGCTACCACCTGGAATAATCAAGCTGATTTCTTGGCAAAGATCAACATAGTGGATGAGGACAAAGGAGAATGGTGGAGATTAGCTGAGTGGCTTCATATTAAAAGAGGTCATTCAGGAAAAGCAGACCTTTACTTCGAGTGTAGATCTAGAGGGTGGCCAGTTTCTATGAGTACCTGTAAGGAACTCATTTCATCTTGTCCACAGTGCAGAATCAGGCTTAAACAAAATCATCCCAATCTAGCTCCAGCACAGCATATCAGAGAGGACAAAAGGTTATGGAGTACATGGCAAGTTGACTATGTGGGTCCTTTAAAGCCCTCACACGGGAAGAAATACATACTGGTGGGGGTGGAAGTGGTTTCAGGATTAGTCATGGCTACAGCAACTAGTGCTGCCACAGGAGCTCAAACTATTGAGGTCTTGAAGCAGTGGTTTAGTGTCTTACCAATGCCAGAGTACATCCAAAGTGATAATGGATCTCACTTTACAGCATCTTCTGTACAAGACTGGGCTAAGGGTGAAGGGATTACATGGGTGTTCCATACTCCCTATTATCCTCAAGCTAATGGTATTGTAGAGAGAACAAATGCTCTGGTTAAGAAACATGCCATGGTATCCAAAGGCAATTGGGATAAACGCTTGCCATACACAGTTTTCATTGTGAACAACAGATGGGGTAATTATGGTAGTCCTAAAATAAGGGCATTTTGTCCTGACAATCCAGTGGAGAATGTTAGTCATCCACCAGATAAATCTCAGCACTCTCAACAGTCATTACACAAATTACAGGTGGGACAACCAGTAATGGTAAACTTACCTTCAATTGGAGTTGTGCCTATGACCCTGACAAAACCAAATGGGTTGTATGCTTGGGAAGCAACTGATGTAAGTGGGAAGACTCATCATATCAGTGCACGATGGATTCTCCCAGACTTCTGAACTGCTTTGCATATACCAGGTTTTCTGCTTTGTAAATATTCAATAAAGCTTTGTTTATTCAGGGGGGTGGGCATAAGTATTAAGTTAGTTTGAATTAGAGTTATGCTTATGTATTAGTTATGTTAAGGTTTAGATGTAAGTTGTATTTCATTTTGCTTTTCCGATTCTTGGCTTAATGTGAGCCAGGGGGTGGAGTATGTCATGGAGAGTAGCAAAGGCTCTCTAAGCTTTTGCTATATTGTGTAGTTTCTAGTGCCTCACATTCAAGCCAGAAGCATCGAAAAACCAAAACAATCTTTCAGTCCCATGGGAAGATTTCTCCCTAGGGTAAGTGAAAAGTAAACACTGGCCATGTTTCCTTTTCACTTGGCCTTGCTTTCCAGACAACAGGGTGTTGTTTTGGTTAAGTAGAAACGACTATCTCAAGCCTGCCCAGCACCTGCAGGTGGGCTGGCCTGAGGAGTGGTCTTTATATTGTTTTAGGTAATGTTATCCAATTGTGTAAGTTGATTACTGTTTTTTACCAATGTATGTTAACAACGTAAAAGTGGTCCGAATTGTGGGCTAGTCCTGTTTTGGAACATTATAAAAATGGTGGACAGGCCAGGATCGGGGCTCTTGCCTTTTGCCTTTTGCTTTTGCCTTTTGCTCTTTTGCCCTGGATCTCACCCTCGCTCCTGTCCTTCCCCGGACTTAACAACAACAAACTGCTCGCCGATCTAGTCTCGCCTCGGGTGGACCCCGAGTCGCAGAGGCTAAAGCCTGCATACCTGGACCCTCATCGGGAGAAAGGGACTCCCTACCAAGCTACAGACTGTGAGTAGCTGACGAACTATTAACTCAAACCAGAGACTCAAAAGAACTCTCTTTAAACATCATAGACTCTTTAATTTGCCATTTTTGGAAATGTTACTTTGATCTCAATCAAAAGAATTCACAGTGGTGGTGTAGTTTCGGGAAGAGGGAATTCGCATTCTTTGCAATAAATCACTGATAAAATAGTCAACGCCTCGCGTATTTCCCCCATAAATTCTGCCGCGAAACTGCGTTCCACGACAGCTGAGTCTGAACAGCTGAGTCCAAATACTCTGAACAGCTAAGTCTGAACACGTGGTGCTCCTTTGCACCCCTCTTTATAGACTATGGGCCGAGATTCGTGGCCCTTGGCCATCCAAACTGACCAATCAGGTTGGCAGTAAGCCAAACTTTACCTTAATAGGCAGGAGCTGTTTGCTTGGACCCTCCCAAACATGGGGATCACCTGGGCAGACCCCAGGGATACACGGACTGAGGGTGTGTGTGTTACACAACCTGTTTACCACCATGGGTCCTGGCAGGCAAACATGTCCAGGCATGTAGAGGCACAGAGAGACCTCTATTTTTGGACCTGCGGCTCCTCCACCACAAAGACTGAGAGGAGATCTAATTTATGTGTACATATACCTGAGGGGTGGGTGTCAAGTGGATGGGGACAATCTCTTTTCAGTGGCGCACAGTATTAAGACAAGGAGCAACAGGTACAAATTGGAACAGAAGGTTTCAGCTCAACATGAGGGGAAACTTCTTTACAGTGAGGGTGACAGAGCACTGGAACAGGCTGCCCAGGGCAATTGTGGAGTTTCCTTCTTTGGAGACTTTCAAAACATGCCTGGATGCATTCCTGTGTGAACTACCCCAGAAAGATCCTGCTTTGGCAAGGGGGTTGAACTAGATGATCTCGGGAAGTCCCTTTGAGCCTCTAATATTCTGTGATTCCGTGTTTCTTAATTCAAGGGTTTTCCCTACCTTGGAGATAAGAAAAAGCATCTTAATAATACCTATACTAAAGAAAATATTTGACAGTTTTGTGATTTTCAAATCTTTAAAATTATTAGTAACTACTGCTATAATTGCTGCCAGTGGTAACAGATGTCACCCACACAGCAGGCCAGGCATTTCAGCTTGTGTTTGTGAACTTCAAATAAGAATCTGAAGCCAGTACTGCTTGTAGGTAAACGTTCCTAGTTATGCTTTTGTTAACTCATGTTCATAGAATATAAATAGTTGCAGTTGCCTACTCACAGTGAAATCTAGCAAAATTACAGGCATGTGAACTTAAAACACAGAATCTAATCTTTTGATGAGTATCTAAATTTCATTTTAGTCTTCTTCAGTTGTCACAAATTTTGATCTCTCTATTAGCAGTCAGTTTGGAACAACCTAAGAGAGAGAAAAAGGCATTAATGTTTTCCTTCAGGAATTGTTTTTCCTGAATTATTTTATTTCTAACTGGAATATTCTTGAGACAATAGCAGTTGTTGTTGTTGTTTGTATTTTTTTATTTTGTCATGGAGCTTGATACGAACACTGTTCTCCCTACACATGAGAGAGACTTTCACTATAGCATGTATCAGAGTAACATAACAGGCATTTCATCCTTTACTCTTGATTGTCTCACTCAGGCTGTCAAACACTCAGTGGCACAGGGACAGTCTGAAAACCTTCTATTTATGACATAGCAACAAACCAGAGAAAATCTTTAGAGTAAGGGTGGGTAAAACAAAACTCAGCTTCCTGTGGTTAAAGTGTTCCCCTGAAAATCTTTCATTTGTTAATCCTGGAGGATGCAGAAGCTCAGATTTTAGTCCAGTCTATGACAATTAAAGGCAAAGCATACACTGCAGAAGATGCATGAACTACTTTACCTGAATGAAGGTGATCAGAAGAGTTTGTTAAGATACTAGTTTTAAAGACTTGTATAACCACATTACCATTAATTTCCAAAGAAAGCAACATATTAAATGTGATTTTTAAGGGAGTGAAGTATTCCTACATAGTTATTTTGAGTTTCTGGTTTGTGGACAAGAAATACTTGTAAGCTTGTCAATTAAATGTGACTTGTCAGTAAACTGAGATGAAGAAATGTAAATTCATTGTCATTACATAGCATTTAACACATAGGCATTTTCCTAAAGGGTTTGTAAATCCCATAGGTATTGATAAGACACCCTCTAATGACGTTGATGTCCAGAAGTATTGTCGTGGAGGGGTATTCTGCTGCCTACGCCAATTGTGGCAGAGGGCAGAAATTAATCAGTGTGAGATGATATTCTATAAAAATATATAATTTATTAACTTCAATATTCTGAATTCTCACCACCCCCAACCACTGTATATTAATATTAATATTTATTCTACATGGTTATTAAAGAGATTCTAAGAATAATATCAAACAATAATTTGTTAATATCTAGCAGACATTCAAACTATAAACCGAGAGAGGAGTTTCTCTGTGGCAAATACCACTTGGAGTCAATATGCTGCCTGCCCAGTAGGTGGACTGAAGCTCTTTCTGCTCTATGGCAGGAGGCAATAGAAATTACAGAGGTATTAAGACATTTACTCAAAAATTCTTTTTAATTATCCATCACCCGCTGGAGCTATGTCACAGCCTATGCAAGTGTCCAATCTTCAGGGGAATCTGCCCGAGGACATTGGCTGGAATCTTCCTGGCTTCAGGGAAATGACAGTCTCTAACCTTGTTCTCCTGGCTTCTTCTGGATGCTCTGTCCAGGGATTCTTAGGCAGGACCTTTGGTGCAGAAGGAGTACGATGCCATGTAGTCTCACCACGGTCTCACACTGACCACATAGGCTGATGACATGCAGGCAGTCCTGTGTCTGCTTCCTGGTAACTCGATGGCGGTGGAGTTTACCAGACAGTGATAAGGCAACAGGCATGCAGCTGAGCTCTGTAGATAAAGGCAGGCAATACAGGGTCTAGTCCTGGTAACTCACCACAGTGGTGTGCAAGTGTGCACGGCTGGTTGGGAGACTATGGGAGATTTTGTCTCTGTAGAATAAAGTAGATGCACTGTGGGCGAACAGTTAGGCAGGCAGGCATAAGCAAAAGGCAGCGTGGGTGAGTCTAGGCAGGATAATGAAAGCGAGCAAGCACTTTGTGTACCTGTGTGCCTCTATCTATCAAACGTGGGCAGAGATTAATGGCCCTTTGGACACCACAATGACCAATCAGCTTTTGGCAGTCAGCCAAACATACCGTAATAGGCAAAATCCACAAGCCTGGACCTTCCATATATGGGGATAGCATGGGCCTAGCACCCAGTGGGCCATGAACTAGGCGCATGGGCTTATACAACCACTTACACATTCAGGGGTCCTGGGCAGGCCAGACCTTATGGCATCAGGTTTGTTATGCCCCTTTGTGTTCATTTAATGTGTTTACCTCTAGTGTGGGCAGAAAAACATGTCCAGGCAAGGCAAGGCATATGTAAGCCTACTTTGGGCCTATGGGCCCTCCACAACACGTACTGGCATATTTCACGAGTATTCTATAATCAGAGACTATCCTGCAAGCATGAGGACTATCACAAGATGGTTTTCAGTTTCAATCAGTGCAGTAGATGCTTTTATGACGCCTTTGGTGAATCAGAGAATCTATGATTCTGTGATTCTAAGACACCTTTGCACCATACTAATGCATTTATCATCAGAGCTCTGGCTGTTACGGCTTTTTCTGTGTGAAAGGTCCACATATAAGTGCATTCAGTCCTGCTAGAAACTTGAGTGAAGCAATAATGTGGCCATTGAAAGTTGTGGAGATGGATGTAGTTATAGGTACTGGTTTGGATACGTCTTTCAATTGAAGCAGATAAATAAGCTGCTCTCAGATGTGAAGATTTGGTGAAGAAGCAGATAACTCCTCTTTAGTGATGTCTGTGAGCTATAAACCTCTCCCATTTATGACTAGTCACACTAGACATAAGTGATTTCCTGATGCAGTTTTTCTTTACCTTCCTCACTTTGTACAAAATAGGAGTTGATTCTTTGGCTTTTATATCTATCTGAAACATGAAACAGTTACCAGATATATTTGCCTTCGTTATATAGACTCTTTACAGAATTGCTTAAAAAAGCTGCAGCTTTTAGTGAACAAATATGTTCCCTTCCACAGTAAAATATAGAATTATGTTTTCTCATTAAAAATGAGTGTTCTGAACAAAAGGAGGCAGACTCGTGAATCCTTCAAATTAACAAACCTTCTCAGTCTTCAGGGTCTGATATATTGAGTACTTCTAGTTTCTTAAAAGCTAAAGGAAAAGACTTAAAAGGGGGACAATGTCATGCCTATGAACAAATATATTGATGACTACAGAGCCAAACTGCCTAGTTACTTAATTTCAAAATACACTTTTGCTTCAGTTTTGAATGCATACAAACAATTTAATGCCCCACTTCAAGAGCAATATTTAATTTGTGATGAGGTCACTCAGCATAGTCCTGTCCTAGAGGAGATACAAGACCAGCTTAGGTATGGGCCAGTGATGAAAACTTGGAACTTTTGGCTAAAAACATGGCCAAGGCCTGGTGAAGTGGTGTAAAGAGCAGCTGTAGATCCACCATTGTGGAAAGTGTACCAAGGTTCAATTTCTGGTTCCTTGTCTAACATCTGGGGCAGCCACGCCTGTGTCTGATCACATCTCTGTTCCCAACTCTTCTCTGGGCAGAACTCCTTGGGGTGAGTTACCTCATCCCCATGGACTTTCATGGTCACCTGACCTCTTGGCTGGTCCTAGCTGCCACAACACTGCCTGCTCTGATCTTTCTGTTCTGTCCCTGACAGTGAGAATGCTGTTATTTCTGGCATGGTGCAGCCTCAGCTGTTGCTCTTCTGAAGCTGCCTAGCCCTGGGAAGTTTAGTGGCTGATCCCATATCCTTTCTCCACCCCATGATGTTTTCATGCTGATCAGCAGAAGGATGGGTGATATAGGGTATATATTTTTTTCTTCCTTCTCACAGATAAGGATTTAATTTCTCTCAGTAAAATATTTCAATTAGTCTCAAACAAGCAGTGTTACAGACTGGGAACAGAGTGGCTGGAGAGCAGCCAGGAAGAAAGGGACCTGGGGGTGCTGGTGGATAGTAGGCTGAAGATGAGCCAGCAGTGTGCCCAGGTGGCCAAGAGAGCCAATGGCATCCTGGCCTGCATCAGGAACAGTGTGGCCAGAAGGACGAGGGAGGTTATTCTTCTCCTGTACTCAGCACTGGTCAGGCCACACCTTGAGTACTGTATCCAGATCTGGGCTCCTCAATTCAAGAGAGATGTTGAGGTGCTAGAATGTGTCCAGAGAAGGGCAACAAGGCTGATGAAAGGCCTGGAACACAAACCCTATGAGGAGAGGTTGAGGGAGCTGGGGTTGTTTAGCCTGGAGAAGAGGAGGCTCAGGGGTGACCTCATTGCTGTCTACAACTATCTGAAGGGAGGCTGTAGCCAGGTGGGGGTTAGTCTCTTCTCCCAGGCAACCAGCAATAGAACAAGGGGACACAGTCTCAAGTTGTGCCAGGGTAGGTCTAGGCTGGATGTTAGGAGGAAGTTCTTCCCAGAGAGAGTGATTTGCCATTGGAATGGGCTGCCTAGGGAGGTGATGGAGCCACCGTCCCTGGAGGGGTTCAAGAAAAGCCTGGATGAGGCACTTAGTGCCATGGTCTAGTTGACTGGCTAGGGCTGGGTGCTAGGTTGGATGGATGATCTTGGAGGTCTCTTCCAACTTGGTCAATTCTATGATTCCCTGAAATCAGCACAACCTACCCCTCTATATCACTCAGTGTTCTGCTGAGAACTATCTGTCTAATTTGAAACAATATTTACGTTAATGACTATTACAAGTTCAGTTCAGACTTCATTCCAGCTATCTCAGATGTAGGTGATTCAAAAGCTCAGAAAAAAGGAAACAGTTTGTCTCCTCACAGATGAGAAAAACTAAGTGGGTTCATGCTCACATACTGTAGATTCTCTCATAGATTGTGTCTTTGGACACCAGGGAATACCTAGAACAGAAAACTCCTAACAGCTTGTATTATACACTTCTGAATATAAACTCTGTCAGCTAAAGTTAGATTTCTATGTGGCACACACTGGATTTCACCATTCTCCTGCATTACCCAGTACGTATGACCAAGACATTCAGGAGAAACCACCCCTCAGACAGGTTTCTCTTCGCCCAAATGAGAAAATACTCAAATGGTTTTCCCTAACAGATTCTTTTCAACTACTATTGGTACTAAATCTGATTGTTCAAGTACTGCTCTGTTTACTGAACCACAATCATAGAATCATAGAATCAGACAGGTTGGAAGAGACCTCCAAGATCATCCAGTCCAACCTAGCACCCAGCCCTAACCAATCAACTAGACCATGGCACTAAGTGCCTCATCCAGTCTTTTCTTGAACACCTCCAGGGATGGTGCCTCCACCACCTCCCTGGGCAGCCCATTCCAATGGCAAATCACTCTCTCTGGGAAGAACTTCTTCCTAATATCCAGCCTATACCTCCCCTGGCACAACTTGAGACTGTGTCCCCTTGTTCTATTGCTGGTTGCCTGGGAGAAGAGGCCAACCCCCACCTGGCTACAACGTCCCTTCAGGTAGTTGTAGACAGTAATAAGATCACCCCTGAGCCTCCTCTTCTCCAGGCTAAACAGGCCCAGCTCCCTCAACCTCTCCTCATAGGATTTGTGCTCCAGGCCCCTCACCAGCTTTGTTGCCCTTCTCTGGACACCTTCCAGCACCTCAACATCTCTCTTGAATTGAGGGGCCCAAAACTGGACACAGCACTCAAGGTGTGGCCTGACCAGTGCTGAGTACAGGGGAAGAATAACCTCCCTTGTCCTACTGGCCACACTGTTCCTGATGCAGGCCAGGATGCCATTGGCTCTCTTGGCCACCTGGGCACACTGCTGCCTCATCTTCAGATTACTGTCTATCAGTACCCCCAGGTCCCTTTCCTCCTGGCTGCTCTCCAGCCACTCAGTCCCCAGCCTATAGCGCTGCTTGGGGTTGTTGTGGCCAAAGTGCAGAACCCTGCACTTGGCCTTGATCAATCTCATCCCATTGGCCTCTGCCCTCCCATCCAGCCTTTCCAGGTCCCTCTGCAGGGCTCTCCTACCTTCCAACAGATCAACACCTGCTCCTAGCTTGGTGTCATCTGCAAACTTACTGATGCTGGACTCAATGCCCTCGTCCAGATCATCAATAAAGATATTGAACAGGACTGGGCCCAGCACTGATCCTTGGGGAACACCACTTGTGACTGGCTGCCAACTGGATGTGGCACCATTCTCCACCACTCTCTGGGCTCTGCCATCCAGCCAGTTCTTGACCCATATCAGAGTGAATCTGTCCAAACCATGAGCTGCCAGCTTGGCTAGGAGCTTCTTGTGGCAGACAGTGTCAAAGGCTTTGCTGAAGTCCAAGTAGACTACATCCACAGCCTTTCCCACATTCACCAGGCGGGTAACCTGATCATAAAAGGAGATCAGGTTGGTGAGGCAGGACCTGCCCTTCCTAAACCCATGCTGGCTGGGCCTGATCCCTTGGCCATCCTGTAGGTGCTTTGTGATGGCACTCAAGATTACCTGTTCCATGACCTTGCCTGGCACTGAGGTCAGGCTCACAGGTCTGTAGTTTTCTGGCTCCTCCTTACGACCCTTCTTGTGAATGGGTATCACATTGGCCAGCTTCCAGTCTTCAGGGACCTCTCCAGTGAGCCAGGACTGCTGATAAATGATGGAGAGTGGCTTGGCCTGCTCAGCTGCCAGCTCTCTCAGCACACTAGGGTGGATCCCATCCGGTCCCATGGACTTGTGAGGATCCAAATGATGCAGCAGGTCCCTTACTGCTTCCTCATGGATTAGAGGGGGACCATACTGGTCCCTGACTCCATCCACCACTTCAGGAGTCCAGCTGTCCTGGAGACAACCTGTCCCACTAGTGAAGATTGAGGCAAAGAAGGTGTTAAGCACCTCTGCCTTTTCCTCATCCTTTGTCACTATGTTCCCCTCTCTATCTAACAAGGACAGGAGGTTGTCCTTGGCCCTTCTCTTGCCATTCATATAGGTTGTGACATAGCCCCAGAGGGTGATTATATTTAATAAGAATTTGTGAGTAAATGCTCTGTAATTCTCTACTGTCTTCGGCCAGAGCAGGAAGAGCTTGGGCTCATCTAATGGGCAAATGGCGTATTGACCCCAGGCGGCATATTGACCACGGGAATTCTCTCTGTTTATATTTTGAATGTTTGCTAGTCATTAACAAGTTACTGTATGATGTTATTCGTAGAATGTCTTCCATAACCATGTAAGAACAAATATTAATACTAAAAGTCAGTGGTTGAGAGTGGCAAGAGTCCAGAATATCACAATTAATAAGTGATATATTTTTATAGAATATCTTCTCACACTAATTAATTTCCCTCCTCTGCGACAGTCAGTTGCATCTCTGCCTTGATGTCCAGACGAATCATGGGCCCACCCAGCTAAGAACAGTTCACCTCGGTGTTTCAAATCAAGGTCAAGGTCAAAGTTTGTATCAACTAGAGAAATTTTAGCAGCTTGATCTGCCTGCTGGTTGTGTTGGTGCTCCTCAGTGGCTCTGCTCTTAGGCATGTGTGCGTCTACGTGCTGCACTTTCACTGGAATTCCCTCCAGTCATGCATCAATGTCCTGCCATAGATCAGCACACCAAATAGGCTTTCCTTTCCTCTGACAACCATGCTTTTTCCAGTCTTTTAGCTTACCCCACAGAGCATTGGCTACTATCCACGAGTTGGTGTAGAGGTAAAGGATAGGCCAAATCTCACATTCAGTCACATCAAGAGCAAGTTGGACAACTTCTACCTCAGTGAACTGACTGGATTCTACTTCTCCATCTCTTGCTTTCAGTAACTCTCCTGGTATGACTCCAGACTGCTGATATCCATCTTTGCTTGTTCCCAACAAGACGACAGGAACCATCTGTGAACAAAGCATAGTTCTTTTTCTGATCAGAGAGATAGAATCATAGGATATTAGAATCATAGAATCAACCAATTTGGAAGAGACCTCCAAGATCATCCAGTCCAACCAAGCACCCAGCCCTAGCCAGTCAACTAGACCATGGCACTGAGTGCCTCATCCAGTCTTTTCTTGAACCCCTCCAGGGATGGTGCCTCCACCACCTCCCTGGGCAGCCCATTCCAATGGCAAATCACTCTCTCTGGGAAGAACTTCCTCCTAACATCCAGCCTATACTTCCCCTGGCACAACTTGAGACTGTGTCCCCTTGTTCTGTTGCTGGTTGCCTGGGAGAAGAGACCAACCCTCACCTGGCTACAACCTCCCCTCAGGTAGTTGTAGACAGCAATGAGGTCACCCCTGAGCCTCCTCTTCTCCAGGTTAAACAACCCTAGCTACCTCAACCTCTCCTCATAGGGTTTGTGTTCCAGGCCCCTCACCAGCTTTGTTGCCCTTCTCTGGACATCTCTCTTGAATGGAGGAGCCCATAATTGGACACAGTACTCAAGGTGTGGCCTGACCAGTGCTGAGTACAGGGGAAGAATAACCTCCCTTGTCCTACTGGCCACACTGTTCCTGATGTAGGCCAGGATGCCATTGGCTCTCTTGGCCACCTGGGCACACTGCTAGCTCATCTTCAGCTTACTATCAGTACCCCCAGGTCCCTATCTTCCTGGATGCTTTCCAGTCACTCAGTCCCCAGCCTATAGCACTGCTTGGGGTTGTTGTGGCCAAAGTGCAGAACCCTGCACTTGGCCTTGATCAATCTCATCCCATTGGCCTCTGCCCACCTATCCAGCCTGTCCAGGTCCCTCTGCAGGGCTCTCCTACCTTCCAACAGATGAGCACCTGCTCCTAGATTGGTGTCATCTGCAAACTTACTGATGCTGGACTCAATCCCCCCGTCCAGATCATCAATCATCATAGGGAGGAGCTTCTTCAGCACAGATTAGTTTCTCCTCTGGGGGTTTTGTACAGTTTGTGCTTACTTGTCAGTTGGTGATCACTTCCACCAGACCAGAGCAATCGAGATTACCCATTCATACTCGTTGGGTTATCAAAGCCATCCACTTAGACCAGGTTGCATCTGCGGCATGATGTGGTGATGAACCTTTGCCTTTGAAAATCCAGTTTAGAACTGGCAGTCTAGGAGCTAAAAGCAATTGCGACTCAGTTCCAATCACTTCAGAAGCTGCTTTCACTCCTTCATAGGCTGCTATTACCTCTTTCTCTGTTGGGGTGTAATTTGCCTCTGAACCTCTGTAGCTACATCCCCAGAAACCAAGTGGACGACCACGTGTCTCACTTGGAGCTCTCTGCCAAAGACTCCAAGTTGGACCATTGTCACTGGCAGCCGTGTACAGAATGTTCTTAATGTCCAGACCAGATCACACAGGTCCCAAGCCCACTGCATGTACTATTTCTCATTTGATCTGATCAAAGGCTGCTTGCTGTTCAGGTCCCCATTCGAAATTGTTTCTCTAATGAGTCACATCATGCAGAGGATTGACATTTTGACTGAATCCAGGAATAGGTAGTCTCCAAAATCTCACTGCACCCAAGAAAGACAAAGTGTCCTTCTTGTTTGTGGGAACAGCCATGGTGGAGACTTTGTTTATCACATCCTGAGGAATGTGACGTCAACCATCCTGCCACCGCACTCCCAGAAACTGAATTTCTCTGGCAGGTCCTTTGACCTTGTCTCTCTTAATGGCAAAACCTGCTTGCAACAGAATGTCAATGATTTTGTTACCTTTCTCAAAGACTTCCTCATCTGTTTGGTACCACACAATGATGTTGTTGATAAATTGTATATGCTCTGGAGCTTTGGCTTTCACCAAATTGTTGTGGATGACTGAGTGGCAGATCACTGAGCTGTGTTTCCACCCCTGAGGCAAACAATTGAACTGGTACTGGATTCCTCTCCAGGTAAATGCAAACTGAGGCCTGCGCTCCTTTGCTATGGGAATAGAGAAGAAAGCACTAGCCATGTCTATGGTTGCATACCATTTAGCCTACTTCGATTCCAGCTCATACTGGAGTTCCAGCATGATGGGCACAGCTGCACTTATGGGTGAAGTCACCTCATTGAGGGCATGGAAGTCTACTGTGAGATGCCAGTCTCCATTAAGCTTGCGCACAGGCCAGACCAGACTGCTGAAAGGTGAATGAGCTTTCTCAATGACAGTCTGACTCTCCAGTTGATGAATCAGCTGATGGACAGGCAACAAAGAGTCATGGTTAGTTCTGTACTGCCTGTGATGAACAGTTTGAGTAGCAATTGGCAGTTTCAGATCCTCTATGTCATGATGTCCCACGACTGCAGATTCATCTGAAAGCTCAGGTCTAATGGACAATTTCAATTTACTATCCTTAATTTCTACAAATGCTGTTCCAAAAGCCTATTTGTGCACTTTAGGACCTTTGAAACAACCTTGTCTCAAAAAGTCAATTCCCAGAATGCAAGGCACATCAGGACCAGTTAAAATTGTATGTTTCTTCCACTCTTTGAGGAGATCACTGGAATCCTGGATATAGTCCTTCTCTTCTTCCTCTGATTGTCCTGGCTGTCCTTGACCTAGAAACAGAACTTTCCTAAGAACACTCTTAAACTCTTCAGAACCATCCTCATTCTTGGCAGCTGTCATAGGCAGTGATACCATAGTATCAGGGGGTAATAAGAGACTGGGAAAAAAGCTTAACATAAGCGAGTTCCAATCCAATACATTTATTGCACCCCAAGCATGAGTTTATATGCTTTCTATCAGAAGGCTGCATAAGAAGGTTACAAATCATCTCAGACTGTGATTGGTTACACACACCTGTGTTAGGACTACGTTAGGATTACACACTAGTTGGCATAGACATTCTTCATATTCTCTCAACAACACATATATTGTGTTTGGGAATTCTAAGTCAGCAGAGACAGGTGAAATCCACAGACTCCAGGCTTACATTTGCTTACATTTGTTACACCAGTCTCTAAGGTCACTCCAACCCTCTATCACTACTTCTGAACTCGTGCACTCTCTCCTGTCTCTAGCTTGTTTTTCAGTATTTCAAATTCCAATAGCTGTATCACAGGCAATTCTATAAAATCACTGCATTTAATATTATTATATCCAACAGGCAGCCAATTTCACAAAGCTTTCGTCATCAGAGTATTGATATCTGAGTATATTGGCTAAGTCTCTAAAGCTGTATTTCTCCTCTTCCTCCTGTATACCAGGGTCTCCCCTCCTAAACCCTCTCTTGAATCACTCTTTACCAAATGTTTCATCTTAGCCTGCACCTTGACTGGGGCCAGAAAGGTGATAGAAGTACCTTCTAGTGGTCTGAATTATTGAGAGTTTGACCTGATGCCTGTGAGTTTAAATCTGGTTTAGGATTAGAGGCTGCTCCTTTAGGATTTGAACTAGGTGAAGAGACAGGAGAGACTTGAACAGCTGGACCTGTTCTTTGTCTGCCTGCCATATTATTGTCAACAACCAAGACTTTGGCAGTTGTCCCAGAACCTGTGGGAGGAGGTACAGTTGTGGACATGGTGACCGCCTCTCACTCTCTCACTGAACAGACATTGTTTTAATTTTCTATAGGCTTTAACTCTGTTTGTGAGGAAATTTGTTTTCTTTTTTTTCCTTAAAGGAGCCACATTTGAATGTCTCATGCATAATACCAGCATTAGTGCCAAAACCAGAATTATTAGGGCTAAGTTCACACATGTTCAAACCAGATGTTAGGAAAGGGTTCTTTCCAGTGAGGGTGGTGAGACACTGGCACAGGTTGCCCAGGGAGGTTCTGGATGCTCCCTCCCTGGAGGTGTTCCAGGCCAGGTTGGATGAGTCCTTGAGTGACTTGTTCTAGTGGGAGCTGTCCCTGGCTATGACAGAGAGTTGGAACTGGATGAGCTTTGAGGACCCTTCCAAGCTAAACCATTCCATGATTCTATGATTCTATGAAATCAAAAGACATAGGCAGTTTCATAAAAGAATCAGTTGTCTTATTCTGTGTCCCAGGTTGAGAATTATAGGGTTAAAAAAATCTTCTGGGGACTAGAAGATTGTTATTCAACCCCATAATTCTGCTATCTCTTTATAAACTCACAACAAGTCATTTTGTTCTCCTTTCCTCCTCCTCCTGCCCTGTGTCTGGAGGGACCTGCTTTATTGGGAAGAACATGTAAGCAGTAGGCCTGTTTTGGGGCCTCCAGAGGCTTGTTTAGGCCTCTTAGATGGCAGAGGCATTGGTGGGGGGGAGGAAGAGGGGGTAGGATTGGAGCACTGGGGAGTGTAGACTTAGGTTTTTTTGGGTTGCGGGAAAATTAAAGGGAGTTTGCCGGGGATGTGGTAATTGCTTTGTAATGTCTATCTCTGTATCTCTGCCCAAATATAATTCTGTATTTTTTCTCCAATTTCATTTGAGAGCTTAATTTCTGTTGATTATCTCTTAAAAACCACAACAGTCTGCTTAAACATGAGATGAATTGCCAGTGTCTTTTCATTGATTATATAAGAAATACACACGGATGGTTCAGGACAATTTGCTTTGGGGTTGCTGAACACAGCAGAGATGTTTTTTGTGTAATTGTAATTTCATATTATCACTACAGACCACTCTTCAGTGCACCAGACCAGACTCTGAAGTCACTGCTGTAACACTGAAAAAGATACTAGAGATGTAAAACAGCATTTGCATCAGTCAAAATTCTCTTTCATTGCAGGTATGTCCCAAGTCTCTATTTTGTCCCAAAGCAAATTGTGTAGTTGGTGAAAACCTGACAATTTCTGGAGATTGTACTAACAACTTGAAAGTCCTAGCATCAGAGAAACATGAAATTTCTTTCTCCCATCTGTAAAATCACTACATTTTTTTAACCATTACAATAACCCATAAACAAGTGGTACTCAAAGATTTTATAATGGTGTATATATGTGTGTATATGTATATACAGTGTAATCTACAGATTAAACTATAAAATAGCTGTTCCCTGGTCCTCTGAGCTACAGACTCAGGTAGTTTCTGAAAATGTATGGGAGTAGGATGAGTTCATAAAACATGAGCTCAGCGAGACGAACAGTCATACAACTCTGCTCTCATTGTTTCTGTGTAGACGTGAAAACAACTCCATAGCAGGTAGGGGAGCAAGACCCACACCACACCCCAGCCACAAGGAAATTAAATCAAGCCTGCATTCTCTGACAGACAACGTTTCAAGTTCCCTAGCAGGATGCTTGCTTGCTGATGAAAAATTCTCTTTGGGGATTTATGAATGGGGCTTCCAGCCTAGTGGAAAAAAAAAAAAAAAAGACAACTGTTGGGGTCTGAGCAAGGCTGAGTAACTGAACAGTCTGAGAACCGATAAGGAGGCACAGCTGCAGAAGAGCAGCCTTGGGTAGGAGCTGGGAAACTTTAGCTGCTGTCTGTAAACTGAGCTGGGCGAGGGGGCCTCGAAGAGGGGGCAGGCTGGTCAGCCCTGGGAACAAGCAAATGTTGTGGCTATCTGCACAAAGGGGATTAAGCAGGGTAGTTGGTCAGGTCTGCCTTTATGCGTGTGGACATCCCATTTCTGCTATGTAAGCCTATCAGAAGTACATGCTCCTGTTCTGAATCCACAATATAAGCACTATGCTTAGCTTCAATAGGTGGATTGACCACCTATGAACCATATTGGTATGAGCTCGTGTCTTTCCCACTCCTGTGAGACCTAACTGAGGCCAACTCAACAGACAATGAACAAATGTATTTAATTTTCAAATCTATAAAATAATTTGTCTGAGTAACAACATCTATGAGTTTTTGTTAGTAATGTAAACCCACTGTTTATCTCTGATGTGAAATAAATATTTCAAATAAAGTAATAATGAGAAATGCTTTCAGATAACAGGAAAGAATAACGGAATACTAACTGAATCTATTATTTTATAGGGTCACTAACAAAAAAATATATATAGTCTTAATAGAAGTTCTAGAAAAGATTCATTAGTGCTTTAAAGAGATTTGTAGCATTTTTCATTTCTGTTTAGACGTGTATGCTTAATTGCAGTAATAAAAGTTTACACTAACCTCCATTAAAGGTGTTGTTCACATCCTGAAGAGCTAAAAAACAATATGTAAATGTAGAGACTTGTGCAGTAATGAATAGCTTTTGTTAGCACCGTCTTACATAGAGATAATAGGAAAAATAATCCATAATGTGAGAGCAAGTCTTTGACAAGGAAATGCTTGTTGCTAAGGTAACTTGTTCTATTTTTGCATAGTAAACAGGTTTTGGAAGAAAATGGCTGATATAGCCTTTGAAATGTGTTTCCTCTAAGATGTTCACCACAGCTATAATGTGATTTAAACTTTTCACCTGGCACTGGATATCAGTTTGTGTAAAGTGTTTAAGAATCTGAGAAATAAATAAGACTATAGCCATCTTCAAACATAGAAACCTCAAGGATGTAAACCTCTGAGAAGTAGAAACCAGATTTGCTTTCCCATCAGTTTATTGAAGTTTCAGTAAAGCATGGAGTGAATTTTTCAAAAATTCTCTACTGTGGAAGTTTAGTTTTGTGTGTAAGTAAACAAGCCAACAATGGAACTTGACAAGATAATTTTGGTCTAGTGGCCATGTCTGTTTTGACATTGACTCAGCACTGGTCAGGCCACTGTCCTGGAGTCCTGTACCCCTAAATTCCTCTCCTGCCCGGACTTCGGGGGAAAAGGGGAAAAGCCGCCTGGTTTCCCCCCCCTCCCTCACCTGCCCTGCAGCCGTGAAGGGGGCGGGGACTGCCCCGTGAAGGGGGCGACTGCCCCGTGAGTTCCCGCGCTGGAGCCAGGCTGGGATTGGCCGTGTGCTTTCGCGCCTAAGGTGTGGTAACTCTGCCCTTTGTCTAGCCAAGGTTATAAATATTGGGGGTCTTCCCGCCTTTGGGGTTCCCGCTTTGGATTTTGCCCGTGTTGGACGCATGTCTCTGCCTGAGTTCGTTCACTCCCCTGTGCCTGGACTGCAGAGAGACTAAGGACTTGCTTTACTGTTAGGCACACACCTTTGTCTGCCTAACGACCCTTAATGACCCTTAACGACTCCTGCAGCCGCTGGAGGAGGAAGACAGACCGCACGAGCCAGCCTGAGTGAGTTATTTGGCTTAGCTTAATTTAGTAAGAAACCGCTATTAATTAATAGCCGAGTCCTTTCCAAAAACTGACTTCCAAATATATATAGTCAGATTATTAATGGTATCCTCGTAGAATTCTCATGCAACTCAACCTGTTTATCAAACGAAATTAATCTTTGTATATATAGTTGTGGGGGCGGGTTTTGTAAAAATAAAAAATATCTATTTTTGATAAATTTTCGACTCGGCCACGAATTATTACTGCCCTCCGCAACATCATGGCGCAGTGTATGCAGGGTAGTTCAATTATAGAATTTCTACAAGAAAAGGGATGCCTAATCACAGGACATGATTTAATTTGGGCTCAGAAAAATTGTAAAAATCCGGAGAAAATCCTGGAGAAATTAGCTGAGCGCTCAGACCCTGTGATTCCTGAGTCTCCAACGGAGCATTTCTCTGTTGTTCTGGGGTCAGTCGTGACCCAGACTCTGGCCGAATTTGAAAATTATGAAAAAAGAATTCAGGCCTTGGAAAAGGACTTATTAGCAGAAAAAGCTAAGAGCCAAAGTATCTGGGAAAGCATGCTGGCGCAGACAAAGAGCCTGACCGCGGCACTGACTGCCCAGATGAAAGAAAGGCTTGTAACGCCTGCAGACACCACCTCTTCGGTCTCCGTGTCTGAATTTGAATGGAGTGATTCGCAGGAATCGGGGAGAAAGGCAGAGAATGCCCCGAGGGGCTCTTCGGGGGAGAGGAGTTCCCCGCAACCAGGCACAAAAGACTCTGCTAGAGACTCAGAGAATTCCTCTGCACATGCCTCTGCGCGGCAGAAAGCCTCAAAGCCACGCAGAAAGCGCAGGTCCCGACCGGACTCCCCCGTAGACAGCGGTGAAGAGAGCTCCGGTGAGGAGGGCGCCGCGGTGCACAGGCACGTGCTGCCTGTTATAAGAACTGAGTCCGTGAAGGGCAGGAAAGGCGCTGCAGGGACCACTGTGATCAAAAAACAGTTCACAGATGCACAGCTCAGTGACTTACAAGTCAAATATGCGAGAGATCCTGGGGACTCAGTCGCTGACTATGTGTATCGAGTGTCCCGAGCCGGTGGGGACCGGGTCCTTCTAGACTCGCAGGAAGCTGCTGGAGACTGGGGGGACGATGTGTTCCTGACACATGAACCCGAGGGGACACACAGCCTCACCGCTCGGATAGCCTACTGGGCAAGCAGTGTCCGTCCAGCCTACCGGGGGGAGCCGACGGAACTACGGGTCACCAGCTCCTCTGAGCTCATCACTGCTCTCCGCAGACTTGCCTGTGTCCAGGCTATCTATGATAAGGGACATTATGATTGCCCGTTTTATGCCCCTGTGGACCCGGAGAGACTGCACCCTATTATGAAAGGTTTGCCAGCAACTCTGCAAATCCAAGTAATGAAGAACGTTGAGAAAATTGAACGTGTGATTGCAAAGAATGCAGAGGGTGATGCTACAGAGCATGTAATGACTTGGGCTGAACTGTTAACTGACTTGAATGCCCACGGGCTGCAGTTTGGGTTTGGGTCTCCTGAAGGAAAAGGGGCTGGGGAGAGACAGTCTCGTGCTTCTCCCCCAGAAAATCCCAGGACTCTGCGCAGGCAGGTCCGGCCAGTGCAGGACTGCCCCCCCAGGGGGACGGGTCCTTCAGGCTTCTCCCCGAGGAAAAGGGGCAGAGACCCACAGAGTGACTGGAGACCCAGAGAAAAGAACAGCTGGTATAGACAAGCCCTGACTTTAGGGGTACCAAAGACTGTTTTAAGGCAGCTGGCAGACTGGCAGCTGAAGGATCTAGTGCGGTGCCTTCAGAAATCGGCTGCAAAATCCAGAGGCAGCCGTGAGAAACCCAGGGCCAGCGGCACGCCCAGCGGTGGCTCCCAGAGCTGCTCGCCCAGAAGCGGCAGCCCCCCCGCTGGGAACTGCAGCTCGTCCCCAGACAGAAAGGTTAACCCTTTCTCATCTCCCACACGGGAGGCAAAACACTGAATTAGTGTAATAGTGGCTCGGCAGCTTTTAATGGTCAGCAGTTACGGGGAGAGCTACAGAAGCCCCCAGAATAAAGACCTGCTGCCTAGATGAGCCACGTGGTCACTGACCACCTGCCCCAGTACAAAAGGCCACCGGATCAGTGCACGGTGGATAGTCCCCAATTATTAATTGTCAAGCCTGGCCTTTATAGGCCGAGGCAGGTTTTGTCTCCTTACAGGTTAAGGTCGAGGCAGAGGACCAGTTCCTGACTACCTGACCAGCACCTGGGAAAAGGAGAACCAGCTACACGAGAGATGGAGTCATATCACCGGGGTGGCCAGTGGATGATGGTATCAGGACCCACGGACTGTGACCTCCAGCCATGGACTCAGAGCATCTAAGGCTCTGCCATGAACTTGGTTGCTCTACCAGGAACAAAGCAATCTTCAAATTGACTGTGTAGCTTTATTTAATACTGTTTGGGCTATTGTTAAGCCTTGTTAAGTATTGTTAAATATTGTTGGGGCGATTAATGTGTTACCTATTGTTAATGTTGGAAAAGGCTAAGTCATATATATATATTAATAGGTTCCTAAATTGAAGGGGGATTACCTCTCACTCAAGTTCTAGACAAAGATGCTCATTACCACCGGGGTGGGATGTCCTGGAGTCCTGTACCCCTAAATTCCTCTCCTGCCCGGACTTCGGGGGAAAAGGGGAAAAGCCGCCTGGTTTCCGCCCCCCCTCGCCTGCCCTGCAGCCGTGAAGGGGGCGGGGACTGCCCCGTGAAGGGGGCGACTGCCCCGTGAGTTCCCGCGCTGGAGCCAGGCTGGGATTGGCCGTGTGCTTTCGCGCCTGAGGTGTGGTAACTCTGCCCTTTGTCTAGCCAAGGTTATAAATATTGGGGGTCTTCCTGCCTTTGGGGTTCCCGCTTTGGATTTTGCCCGTGTTGGACGCATGTCTCTGCCTGAGTTCGTTCACTCCCCTGTGCCTGGACTGCAGAGAGACTAAAGGACTTGCTTTACTGTTAGGCACACACCTTTGTCTGCCTAACGACCCTTAACGACCCTTAACGACTCCTGCAGCCGCTGGAGGAGGAAGACAGACCGCACGAGCCAGCCTGAGTGAGTTATTTGGCTTAGCTTAATTTAGTAAGAAACTGCTATTAATTAATAGCTGAGTCCTTTTCCAAAAACTGACTTCCAAATATATAGTCAAATTATTAATGGTATCCTCGTAGAATTCTCATGCAACTCAACCTGTTTATCAAACGAAATTAATCTTTGTATATATAGTTGTGGGGGCGGGTTTTGTAAAAATAAAAAATATCTATTTTTGATAAATTTTCGACTCGGCCATGAATTATTACTGCCCTCCGCAACAGCCACACATTGAGTACTGTGTCCAGTTTTGGGCTCCTCAATTCAAGAAAGATGTTGAGGTGCTGGAACATGTCCAGAGAAGGGCAACAAAGCTGGTGAGAGGCCTGGAGCACAAATCCTATGAGGAGAGGTTGAGGGAGCTGGGCCTGTTTAGCCTGGAGAAGAGGAGGCTCAGGGGTGATCTTATTACTGTCTACAACTATCTGAAGGGACATTGTAGCCAGGTGGGGGTTGGCCTCTTCTCCCAGGCAACCAGCAATAGAACAAGGGGACACAGTCTCAAGTTGTGCCAGGGGAGGTATAGGCTGGATATTAGGAAGAAGTTCTTCCCAGAGAGAGTGATTTCCCATTGGTATGGGCTGCCCAGGGAGGTGGTGGAGGCACCGTCCCTGGGGATCTTCAAGAAAAGACTGGATGAGGCACTTAGTGCCATGGTCTAGTTGACTGGATAGGGCTGGGTGCTAGGTTGGACTGGATGATCTTGGAGGTCTCTTCCAACCTGTCTGATTCTATGATTCTATGACTGATACCCCAAGAGGGACCAAGAGGTCTCTCTAAAGCACACTTCTCTTTTATATTCTGAGATCTGTTCATGGAAGATAAGCATCATCAGAGTTGGGGCTGTTCAGCCTGGAGAAAAGGAGGCTCAGAGGTGACCTTATTGTGGCCTTCCAGTGTCTGAATGGGGCCTACAAAAAAATCTGGAGAGGGACTTTATAGGCTATCAGGGAGTGACAGGATTAGGGGGAATGGAGCAAACCTGGATGTGGGGAGATTCAGACTGGACGTGAGGAGGAATTCTTCAGCATGAGAGTGGTGAGAGTCTGATATGGGTTGCCCAGGGAGATGGTTGAGGTCCCATCGCTGGAGGTGTTTAAGGCCAGGCTGGATGAGGCTGTGGGCAGTCTGATCTAGGGTAGGATGTCCTTGCTTATTGTAAGGGGGTTGGAACTAGATGATCCTTGTAGTCCCTTCCAACTCTGACTGATTATATGAATCTACCAGGGACAACAGATTGTGTAAACTGACTGTTGCAACACTGAGATGTTTGTGAACTCCTGGGAAAAGAATACTTCTATTTATTAAAATTTTGGATGTAATATAAATAGAAAATTCACAGGTTTTTGTTGCTGGTGTTTATTTTATTTTATTTTATTTTCTTTCTCTCTTTTTTTTTCCTACCTAGAAAGGTTGTTCCAGTCTGCAGTAATACAAATTTTCCATTTCTCTCTCTCTCTTCCCCTGACTTTAATGCCTTCCAAGTATGTGAAACAATTTTCAATGCCCTCAGCTTAGACAAACAGTAAGCATCCCTCTTTTTCTCATGAAAGGAAATTTTCTCCTGAATTGTGTTTCGTCTGGATTCAGCAAGGTCTTTGTCCTTCTGCATGACTCCTTTCTCTTAGTACATCACTGATTTCAGTCTAAGTCAATTAAATGAAGTGTGCTCAGTATATTTTTTTCCCACTAAAATCATGTTAGGAGTCATGAATCTGGATCAGGATACCTTCTATAAATCTCTTTCCATCTGACTTTCTCTTGTGGAAAGCACAGGACAGAAATATTTCTCAGCACAATGGAAAACTGTGAAAAATTTAATGCAAGGAGGAAAAAATTAATCCAAAAAACCCAGCATTGAGAATGTATCAAGCCTTAGACTGTGTCTTCAGTGCACTGGAATAAACATCAGTAGCAGTCTCAAAGTAACTCTAAATAAGGGAATAAGCCTTTTTTTTTTTTTTTTTTTTTTTTTTCTAAGTACATAATGACAGAAGACATTTCAGCCACTTCACTGAGCATTAGGGTACATATGATTGCATATATGCAGAAAAATATTGGAGGAGGAGGTTGCTGTACATCCAACCAGCTTAAGAGTATGTATTTGGTGCACATGAGTGTTCATTCTAAACAATACATACTGGAACAACAAAGTGCTGTATTTGTTAATGCTGCATATTAATAAATCTAATTAAACAATTATAAAAGTGCTTTGGAATGATAAAAAGTGTCCTTCCAATTTCAAGTCTTTTTTTTTTTTTTTTTTTTTTTTTTTTTTTTTTTTGTGAAGCAAATCACAAGGGAGATGATTTCACCTTCCCTCTTAGAAGCAGGAACTAAATAAACATTAGTGTATAATGCTTTACAAATTCGACAGATTAATACAGTGAGGAGTACTGGAAAGAATTAAATTAATGACATACTTTCTAAATATTAAATATGTATTTTCTAAATACACACCCTTACAGCTTTTGCTGCTTAGGAGTCTCATCAAGTCAGGCAGGATCACTGCTTTCCTTCAGGCTCTCCCCTGAACAGCACATGCTCAATTAGGATATTAAAGACATTCTTTACAGTGAGGGTGGTGAAACCCTGTAGTAGGTTGTCTAGGGAACTTGTGGATGTTACTTTTCTGGAAGTGTTGAAGGCCAGGTTGGATGGGGTCTTGAGCAACTTGGTCTACTGGGAGGTGTCCTTGGCCATGCCAAGGGAGTTGGAAGTAAGTGGTCTTTAAGGTCCTTTCCAACTCAAACCATTTTATGATTCTATGATTCTAAATAATTATGTGTTTGGCAAAATTAATTTTGCTGCCTAGAAATACTGCCTTGCCTTATATTCAGCTATGAATGCTAAAGTTGATGGTGGTAAGGATCTGGGGTAAGACTATAGGTTATACCCTCAACATTGTTTAATTAGCCACCAGGAGAAAGATTTACTCTCCATGCTGTTCCCAGTCCACTTCATAGATGTAGAAGAAATTATTGTTTCTGATGAATCTCCAGAATCCATCTCACTCCTTAAGAGCTGAAATCCATATGTGATTTAGAAGGTTACCAGGGTCAGTGGAACAACAGATAGGCAGACCTGTTGGGTAGAGCTGAGTTTATCTCTTCCATAATACCTGTGCTTGCTGATTGAGGAATCTCAGGTTCATGTGAAAGTCAAGTAGCAACAACACTCCTGAAATCACAGTTATGTGAGAACTGTTAATCTGATAAGTTTACAAACTCTCTGAATATTTTAAAAGAGGCTTAAACAACAGTCTGATAGATTTTCTATTTTTAATCAGTTCTCTTCTTTCTGCTTGAGTCCTTTAGAACTTTGTTACAACTTAGAAATTTGTGGTAGGTGTGGCTGGACACACTAATGACAGTGATCACATCACAGAATATTTGCCAAGACCAGAAAGAGTTAAGGTTTTGAAGAGAAATATCAATTGATCAATCAACCAATTAATCAGTCAATCAAGCTCTTTCTCTCTAGGGAAAACAAGGTCAGCTTAACTTTATGTGAAATTTATATTATATAAATGACCTCTCAATATGAATGTGAACAACAATAAAGAAATTAAATTATGAATGATTGTTAAGTTATTGAAACGTTTAACAAATATTAGCTGTGATTTAAGTGAGCATATGTAAATGATGCTTTTAACAAACTGGGAAAAATAAAACCCGCACCTGAAGATCTGTGAAGATCAGGGTCTTATTCTTGATGGTCTCAAATAGTTTATTTAGAAATATAAACACTTCTCCAAGAGCTCTCTGCCACAGTCTTATGCCAGCATTGTTCAATGTCACCTTAATATTGAATTTGCTTTTAGGAGTTTAAATCTAGAAGGATTAGATTTGAAACTTTGAAACTTCTAAAACTTACACATAGCAAATTTTTTTAACACTCAAGTTAAATTGTGTAACTCATGCACAGTTTTGACATTTCCATAGGAGAAATCTGCCAGTAGATTGGTGTAGATTGGTGCTTTCATTCTTTTGTAAGAAAAAAAAAAGGAAAAAAATATTTAAAAATCTCCTTTTTAAGGATGACATTAATGCACTACCTGTATTGACACTGCCAATTAATTTGACAACAAGTCTTCTTGACTGAGTAGCAGTAACAGCTTGACACACAGAATACATTATTATAAACATTTCTTTCTTGCTGTAGGACAGCACCATCTGGTATATCAGGATTTATTTTTACCCCCATCCTTTGTTTTTAACCTAGGTTAATGACTGTGGATGACACATTCCAGTATTCAAGGAAAATTGGTATGGTTACAGAATTTATGTTTAATCTGAGATTGTGTAGGATGGTGGTAGCACTGGGTAGAACATTAAAATGCGACAGTTCAAACTGTTTATTTTTGTCCTACCTCCCAACAATACTGGAAATTTTATGTAAAATTTTGCTTGCTTTTTTTTCTTTTTCCCTTAATTACATCTTTTTACTCAGTGAAATCCTTAATTTAGTGAATCACTGATTATAAGAGTAAGCTACATGTTATGAAGCATGACAATTTAACTCACTAGTGGAAAATTAATAACTGAAATGTTTAGAGTTTTTTTTAATTTATTTAGCATCTCTGCTGTAGAATCTACTTCAGAACTTGTGTGAAGTAACCCAAGAGAATAAACATCCTTGAAACCTGAGAGCAGTTGGTCTGGACCTTACCATTTTTCACTTTGCAGAATCTGAACCAAGTGATTAATCAAGTTAGAGTAAAAATCAAATCTTAACAGTCCAGCAGGCAACAGGCTTATACAGCACTTCAAAATGTGTTTTATTTTAAAATTGTACTTTCATAGATACATGCTTGAATTGTTGCAGAGTCCAGTAAATGACTCAGTTCTTTTACAGTCTTTTGAAGGGAGAAAATGTTCATGGCATTGTTGAGCACACAAATGACATAGTATGATCATTGATATTTATTTAATGCCTTTTATTCAAAGCTTTTATGTATTTCTTCACAAACAGTGGAAATTTCATTGAGCTCTGCTGCTGGTAAGTGGATCTCAAGAAGACTTAAAAATGCAGCAAAATTAGTAAGATAATTTACTTCACTTTTAGTTAAAGATATTTTCTCCAATATTTTCTCACAACAGTATTAAGAAAAGAATTAAACTCTTTGTGCACTGTAGCTGCACATTATGATGATAAAATACACAGACACAGAGACATAGGGATCAAGAGCTCTTGTGCTTGAAGGAAAGTGTCTCAAAAGATCTGCCAGCTCCCTTGTCCCTAAGTGAATTTGCCAAGGGGTTCTACTGACTAACTCATCAAAGAGTTGGAATTTTGCTTCCCTAATATTCAGAGTTCTGACTATGTCCCTTGTCTGACTCATATCCCTTAGGTCTGTAGACTCCACCAGTGTGTGATCACTGCAACCCGGGCTGCCTCCAGTCTTGACATGACTGATGAGTTCATTTGTATTGTTGATCAGTATTACATTCCCTTGGGTAGGGATGTCTATTATCTGGCTCAAGAAGCTATCATGGAGGCTGTCTAGGAGCCTCCTCAATTGCTTATACCTTCACTGTGGCACTTTTCCAGCAGATATCAGCATAGTTTAAGTCCTCCAGCAGGACAAGAGCCTACAAGCACAAAGCCTCCTGTAGCTGGAGTGGAAAAACTCCATAGAATTATAGAATCGACCAAGTTGGAAGAGACCTCCAAGACCATCCAGTCCAACCTAGTACCCAGCCCTAGCCAATCAGCCACACCATGGCACTAAGTGCCTCATCCAGTCTTTTCTTGAACACCTCCAGGGAGAGCTACTCCACCACCTCCCTAGGCAGCCCATTCCAATGGCAAATCACTCACCCTGTAAAGAACTTCCTCCTAACATCCAGCCTAGACCTCCCTCAGCACAACGTGAGACTGTGTCCCCTTGTTCCATTGCTGGTTGCCTGGGAGAAGAGACCATCCCTCACATGGCTACAGCCTCCCTTTAGGTGATCACCCTTGAGCCTTCTCTTCTCCAGGCTAAACAACCCCAGCTCCCTCAGCCTCTCCTCATAGGGTTTGTGCTCCAGGCCCCTCACCAGCTTTGTTGCCCTTCTCTGGACACATTCCAGTACCTCAACATCTTTCTTGAATTGAGGGGCCCAGAACTGGACACAGTACTCAAGGTGTGGCCTGACCAGTGCTGAGTACAGGAGAAGAGTAATCTCCCTCGTCCTTCTGGCCACACTGTTCCTGATGCAGGCCAGGATGCCATTGGCTCTCTTGGCCACCTGGGCACACTGCTGGCTCCTCTTCAGCCCACTATCTACCAGTACCCCCAGGTCCCTTTCTTCCTGGCTGCTCTCCAGCCACTCTGTCCCCAGCCTGTAGCACTGCTTGGGGTTGTTGTGGCCGGAGTGCAGAACCCTGCACTTGGCCGTGTTAAATCTCATCCCATTGGCCTCTGCCCACCCATCCAGCCTGTCCAGGTCCCTCTGCAGGGCTCTCCTACCCTCCAACAGATCAAAACCTGCTCTCCTCTTGACCAGGTGGCCTGTAGTATATAGCAACCACAGGGTTTCCTTTATTCCATGTGTCTCTAATTCTTATCCATAAACTTTCAACCTCTTTATGGCAGTTCTCCAGGGACAATTCCTCACACTCTGTTTCCTGATGTGGAGATCAATAACTCTGCCCTTCCTTCCTTGTCTGTTCCCTCTGAACAACCTGTATCCATTGATAGCTATGCTACAGTCTATAGGATTCATCCCACCAAGTTTAAGCAATTAGCAATTGCTGTCAGGTCATAGTTTTCAAGCAGCACTGTGGCTTCCAGCTCCTTATGTTCCTGCAGTGACACTTCAGCTGGGCTGCTGACTGCATCCCTTCTTTGGTGGAGTGCCTCTTGATTCCCTTGAGGTATTTCATGGGAGTTTCCTTACTGGCTTCTACTGCCTCAAGAGCCTCCATTTCACCTTAGCTGGATTTTGACTGTGCTGCAGTGTCCACAACACATATGTGGGCAACAGGGTTCATGCTAGCACCACTTTTCTCTAGACAGTGTGAGCTGACATTTTGCTTGTTACAGGGAAGCTGTATTTCTTCCCCCTCCCCCTCTACATCTAGTTTAAAACCCTAGTAATGAGTTCTGCTAGGTCCTGGACAAAGACCCTCATTCCACTCTGAGAAAGGTGGCTCCCACCTGACACCAGCAAGCCTGGTGCTCTGTAGCCTAAACCATTGTCAAAGAACCCAAAACTGTGATGCTGACACCATCCATGAAGCCATGCATTAATAGATTGGATTTGCCTTATTAACCTTAGTGGCCCTAAAGTCTGTTTTACTTGTCTGTGCTGTGTACCATAGCTTCCTCACCACCCACATGGAAGAACATCAATAGAGCTTCACTCTTGGCGATTTCCAATTGATATTTCCAACACAGGCTTCTGGGAGGCGACAGGCTTCACTATGAGTAGGGTCTACCCGGAACATTGGACCCTATGTTTTCCTCAAAGGGCACTCTCCTAAAACTTTGACTCTTCTTTTCTGCTTTGTATAGGTGGTAGCATATCTTGCAATCTTTGTTCATAGTAGGTGTTCCTAAAGTTGTACAGTGAAAATAGCATTTACTACTTCTAATACACCAAATTACGTTTTCCCTGTCTCTGAGATGTTCAAAGGCAACAAGATCTAGGGACTCTTTGATAGAGCAGTTTAGAAGTACCAGCTTCCATATCCAGAAAATGGATTTTCTCACAGTTTTGTCTGTTTATATGTGAAACTGGCTTGTCTGCTGGCTCAGTGTTCAGAAAACATGCCAGTATTTTGATTCTTCCCTAGCAAATACAGGTTTCTGTGAAACATGTATCTGACTTTCTCTATGTGGGACAGATATTCATAAAACACCTAGCACAGCTTATTTTAATTTCCTGTTTCTTTCTTCTTCATCACCCTGGTGAGTCCCTGACAATAGCATGAGAAATACTGGCAGTATTATCAGTAATCAGTTCAAGTCCTCTTTCAGTTCCGCTGATCTGCAGCACAGAGTATGCTGGGGCTGCTCTGTCATAGGGATGTCTGAATGTTCCTGATGAAATTTCTCTGGAGGCAGTATGAGAAAACCCCAATGGCAGATGATATAGGGATGAAGCTATAAAATCAAACATGATCCCTCCAGGGGACAGTATCACTAACAGAATATTCACAACCCAAACTGGAGAGACAGACTACTGAATCAGCTTTAACAGGTTAGGCTGAAGTAGAATGGCAAATAAACTTGCATGAAATTGAAAATAGTTCTTGCATGTGCTTTTAAGTATAATACCTATAGGAGTGTATAATTGAGCTGTCACAAGAAGAAAAAGGGAAGGTTTTCTTTTCTGCTTTGCGTATATGAGAAAGAGATTGAGAAAGAAAAAAAGCATTAGTTATTTATTGGTATATTTATCTATTTTTGGCATAATGGTATTACACTTTGATGTGATTGCATTCAGTAGCCATAGATCAATAGCTGACATGTACTTTGGAAATACAGACAGACTAGAAAAGATTTCTTTGCCCCAGACTCTCTAGAACTCAGCAATGCCCTTGAAATAGTGTGTATCCTCATATCAAGAATATGGTGTTCTAACAGCACAAGCTTTGAATCCCAGGCTTTTTATTCAAAAGATGGTGTAAAGGAGCCAAAGAATGAAAAAAGAAAAAACAAACCAAAAACACAACAAAACCCAACCAACCTGCCCACCAATACATTGCAGCTAACAAACCAGTTTGAAAGATTGCACACCAAATAATAAATCTGAGCTGATGTGCATGCAGCCTAAAGTTGTGTTGCTCTTAGCAGTGACATCTGAATAATTTAGTCCCACAGTAGAATGGAAATTGCCACTCAGCCAAATTATAATGGTAGGACTGTCTATTCCAGTGGTTTAATTTATCTTCACACAGTCACGTATCATGGCCTGCTGATGGCACAGAATTGATAGATATCAATATCCTTCTGCAGTGGCAGGAGGAGACCAGATAGGTTGTGTAAGGGCACCTTAAACTGCTCTAGCAAACCCAACTGAATTGCAATGTTAGCGCAGTACAGCTATTAGATGAAAGACAAAGTAATGGTGTGGTAGATAAAGATTCCTTATAGTTAAGACAAAGACTATTTGCAAAGGAAAATAAACATTTTCATTGGGTTCATAAACATTTAGCTAACACCTTCCCTCTGTATTTATGCTTTTTTTTCTAAGTCTGAGAAAATGTTCATGGGAAAAAAAATACATTCTTTCCCTCTCCAGTCTAAAGACAAGAGATGAGTAACCAGAAAGTCATGAGGGGACCCAAAATTCTTTCTGCAGAGATGATGAGTTAATTAGAACTGCTAAACAGTTTTTTGTTTTGGTTTGGTTTTTTTTGTTTGTTTGTTTGTTTGTTTTCCCCAAAAGTCATTCCTCTAGGCCAGAGGATGATGTAGAGATATGGACTTTGAGCCATTATAAATTGTCAATTGCTCATTGCTGGACACACTGATTAAACATCTAGTCCTGAGGCATGCCGGTAAAAAAGGCTAGCCAGTGCAGATAATGCTTTACACACCTTTTTATTGAAGCAGAAGCTCCACAGAGGTTTTGGGAGAAAACAGCCTCAGACTAAAATCATTCTGCTGCGCAAATTTCAAAGCAGAATGAAATTAAGACTCTTATCAATCTTGAGAAATATTTGTTCTTCAGGGAGTCCAAAGAATCAGATTCTTCTCTGTGACCCTGATGATCCTAGAACTTCATGGGAGATCTAGGTAGAAGGGAGATGGTTATTTAGCATCAGAAAACTCACAATTGAGCAGAGAGGCTGGAATAATGAGGCACAATTTGTCAGGCCTCCTGGTCTCTTCCATTTGCCATAAGCAAGGCAAAGGCATGCATTACCCTAATTCTAACCCTACAAAGAAAAAATATTCTCAACTCTCATCTACAGTGAATTTCCTCACAATATTTTGTTCACCAAATCATGTCGTTCCACATTACCTTTCTTCATGGGGTATCAGACAACTCATTCATGTTTATTCATCTTCTAGGGCAAATGAGGAATTCCTATTAAGTCAAGTTCACAGTTCATATTACCCTGTTAATAGTTCTCACAAACTCCTGCAGTGGCAGTTTATGTTACCCAGAATGTCCTCGTGGTGAGCTATAAGTAGCTTACTTTTACTCCAGTGATAGCAAGTTGGCTGAAAATATTATTCCTGTGGAATCACAACTGTTTCTGAATTTTGATCAAGGGAATAAATTACTACATTACCAGAGACAGTTCTTTGGTCATTATAATGTCAGTCTAGAGTTTAGCCCATCACAACAGAAGATGAATATTAGATAACAGAATAAATGTAACAACAGTTTCCTGTCATTGGTTAGGTGAAAAACCAGAAATGTTTTTATTCTAGTCTTTAAAAGATTCAGTAGAGTTTTTTTTTCCCTATTTCCACCAATTAATGGTAGTAGTATTCACACCTATGTTTTCCATTAATTTCCATTAGCAATACCTTGTTGATTGTCTATTCCAGCACAGACTACCTTTCTGTCCACATAAGAAAAGGTGATGATTATCCCAGCTGGCTTATGATATTATAGAAAAATTCCCCAGCTATTTTCAGACATGTAAGTATTTGGCAAAATATGATTAGATTGTTAAAAAGAAAAAAAATCATTAGAGAGAGGGGATTATACAAGAAGAGTTGCACAGATGAATGAATAGTCCCTCCAGAGTAGATCTGGGAGAAGCTCAGAATTTGCTTAAGTAGGAAGGGAAAGGTGGAGTATCTGTGTTGAAACAGTATCATGTATTTCTTATTCTGGTGTGAGTAACTTCTACCAGTGAAATACATTCAATATTGTTTTCCTCTGCAGATCTTGACTGTCTTAGAGCTTGAATATAACTGCAAAGACTCATTCTTGATGCAACTGTAACCACTTTAGTAGTCAATATAAGAGGAAAGACCCAGGGATCTGGGTTTCAAACCCATTTCTGCTGGAGCCTAGAGTGTTTGTTAGGAGAACACACCTTCTGTATTCCTTCTACTACTACTAATGACATAAATGCAGTATGTATGTCTGTTAAGAAAGGAAGGATACTGAAGCTTGGGATTTACTTTCTGAACTTTCATAAAACATAACACTCTACACTTAGAAGCTCTGAAGCTGAACTTAGCTGTAATGGGTGGAGAAGGAAAAAAATCAAGTATGCCTTTCCATTTTCTGACCACAAATAATCACACCTTTTCTCACAGTGTAAACTGATGTCTAACACAGAATTAACTTGTGAATGGCTGCTGAGTTTGATAAATTCTTCTTTCTTCTCCCTTATTTTATATCAGACATTTTCTGGTAACTTTCAATAGATTTCAAAGATGAAGCAGGGTTAAAAAAAATAATAATCTACTATGGAAAAAAAAACCACCTCAGGATATTGTTCATGAATTAATGTAGCATGCAAAAAATTGACTCTGCAGTTCAATCTCCTGCATAATCCACCAAAAAAAGGTCTACTTAGAAACTGCCGAAACAGATAGGCATTCAATTTTTCAGGCATCTTGGCACAACACACTTGCAGTTGATCCACTATATACAAGAATACTCAATCACTTTACTGAATGCCTGGCTAATAATAGAGCAGTCTTACAATAGAATGCCTTATGAACTAGAATTGCTTCTTAATTAAAATCTAAAGCAAAGAGATACAACATTTTGACTGCTGTATCTTCACATGAACTGCTGATCACTGCTAGTGTTTTTCTGGTACCTAGTCCAGATCAGGAGAATTACAAACTGAAACTTGTACTACACAACAGATGTACTCTTACACAGCTGAAATTCTGTATGCTTAGCTGGAGACAACTGGTTAATGCTGAGTAGTGAGCAGTGTTTAATGTCAGATGAATCCTTGATGCTCATGAAGACACTGTATTTTGAAAATCAATGCATTTGTTCTTGGAAAACAATACTCAGAATTGTATCTAATATGTTAGAAGACACTCAGAAATTCAAGCCACCATGAGCAGGATTTCAGTTACACAAAAACTTTAAAAATTAAAACAAAGTCAATAAATACCAAGAGGGAGGAGCCTGGCACTGGACAAAAAACTACCTAGAGTTTACTAGAATCTGTTGAACACATCAGAGGGCCTGAATCTGAAAGATTACTGAGAAAATTCTGGTTGGAACACATATATAGTTGTGTTTGGTGGCTGCGAAATAGTAGTAGAGATGGTGTCAGCATTGTGTCTGGTAACAACTTTCCAAGTTTCAGTCTAAACAGATGTAGTGCTTGCTATCTGAGGCCTGATGATATGCCATTTTGGGTTGAGACACAGTATGACTGTGGTCTCCCAATCTCCACAATCCTTTAATAAGTTAAAGTGAACTAATAGATTTACTCATGGAGACTTGGTCTGAAGAACTAATATCAAAATCCAAATGCTGTTCTGCAGGCCCATTTAAATCACAGACAGGTAATGAAACAAGCCCTTCATTGCAGAAGGAAGACTGAGTCAGTCAAAGTGAAGGAATTTTGCCTTTGCAAGTAATATGCTGCTTGATCTTTGCTGCTTGCTTTTTCCTAGGAGCCTAGACTAGAGCAGTGTGTGAGTATGATGATCTTTGGTGCCATGTTCCCCTCTCATTGCTTTTCCAAGATGTAATTCTGAGAACCACTCTGTCATTTGGCTAAAAAGCATCCACAATCTCTGAGAACAAGTGAAAGAAAGAAGAGACATGCTAAGAAATACAAACAAAAGCTGCTTGCATAGCCACTTGTATGATCCTGTGTGAGAGCACATCTTGAAGGCTGATAGTTGCCTTTTGGTCATATGGTGTCATAAATCTCCTTGTGTAGAGGTGAAATGGCCTTAGCTCAGTTATGTAATGCAATGTCCTTATCTTCAGGAAGCCATAATTAAAAGTAGTCAATCATGATTGATGATGGTCATAATAATAATTAATTTTACCAAACAAAGATTATCCACTAGAAGTTGAAAGCAATGTGCAAAATGTCTTCTCATTCAGATCAGAGAAGATCCATAAATTTGTGCACTACACAACGTAACACTGTCCTTTGGATTTCACTGACTTCACGTGATTCGCCTATAAATTCAGTAGGAGCTCATAAAAATAATTGGAATAAGTAGGCAAGGCCTACTTTTATATCTAGATATAGTGCTGGAAAATGCTTATAAAAAGGATTACCTCATGGCCCACGTATTTTTGGCATAATTTCAATAATCAGTAATCATTAAAAAAAAGGGAATATACTTTTTCTGTTCATTAAAAATAAAAAAAAAGTACTATATTAAACATGCCAAAGCAACATTATTTTTTCACAAAATATCTGTTTTTTTTTTCATTTATTTTTCAAAATAGGAACAGAATGAGGGAATACAGTCTAAAGTTGTGCCAGGGGAGGTATAGGCTGGATGTTAGGAGGAAGTTCTTTAAAGACTGGATGAGGCATTTAGTACCATGTTCTAGATGACTGGATAGGGCTGGGTGATAGATTGGACTGGATGATCTTGGAGGTCTTTTCCAATCTGGTTGATTCCATGATTCTATGCTTCTATGACAGAGTAATTTGCCATTGGAATGGGCTGCCCAGGGAGGTGGTGGAGTCATTGTCCCTGGAGGTGTTCAAGAAAAGCCTGGATGAGGCACTTAGTGCCTTAGTGTCTTAGTGCCATGGTCTAGTTGACTGGACAGGGCTGGGCGATAGGTTGGACTGGATGATCTCTTCCAACCTGGTTGATTCTATGATTTTATGAAAATCCTCAAGGAAATAGCTGTCATCCACATTTTTTTTAAGAACTGCAATAAAGAGAGCAAAAATAATTTAATCTTTCCATCTTTTAAACAGATGTGTTGGTGTTTCATGCACAAGTTTCCTCTGACCTTTTCTGTTCACTATTTCATAGAAGGTACACTCTTTTTCAGTTTTCTTTGGAGAGCTTTACAAAAACAAACATTCAAACCACAGGCATAGCGTGTTAAGAACAAAATCTAGACCTTCACTGTTTTGTACAAATATAAGACTTTTGCTTTCACCAGCAACCACAGTGAGACAAGTATTTTGCTATCATGAGACAAATCAAGTTTAGTCAATTACTAGAAATTTATATTCCTTCATATTGTGTCTTCCAAGTGGCCCACTCCTTCCTTCTTTGATAAGGTTGGCAATTATTACATACCTGATAGGATTTCTGAGCCATTTCTAGTTTCTTAAAATTCAACAATATTACTTCAGAAACCTTCACAAATATTTGTGAGGAAACTCATGTTGTATGAATGAAAATGATAGGACACTTTCAGAACTACTTAGTTCATCACTATCAAATGCTGATGAACAATGACACTGGCTTGCCAGGCATACTGTTTGAGGTGTGAAAAAATTACCTTTTCATACACAGCAGAAACAGGAGAGTGAGATGAGATAGTCTTCACCAATTGTAGCTTAAAGCTCTGTATTTAGTTTAGTTTCCCCAGGCAATGACCTAGCATGCTTGAATAAAAATACTATAACAATGTTTTAATATGAAAAATGTTTCACTGATTTCTTAACTTCAAATCCAATGACAAAGAGAAAGAAAAATCAGCAATTTTTTTAAATTGATCTTCTAATGGCTTAAATGAATTGCCTCAGTCTGATCAATAATTCACATTAGTTAGTGTTTTACAGCATGCCCTAGTTCTGGATCTTATCACTTCATTAATATATTTTTTAATTTTTATTAAATGTTGTCTGTGGTTAATTACATGATGAG